>NW_004524712.1:6139765-6146214 GCF_000260255.1 Octodon degus
GCTGTTGTCCCGGGAGCGCACGTGCGCTGCGGGAGGCGGCTCCTGGGGTGCGGGGCGGGCCGGGGCACCTGAGCCTGAAAGAAGGGTGGAGACGCCTCCCCAGGGGTCAGGACGCAGCCCCTTCCCTCGGTCCCTGCATTGTGCTGTGGCGCAGAAATGAAAAACCTGCCGCCGCAGTCGCATCACCGGGAAGAGGCGTCCCTCGGAGGCTGCCAGCGCGGTGCTCTCCATTCCCTGCGGAGACCCAAAGCACTGTCACCCTGGGGGAGGCGAGCAGGCGTTGTCGCAAGCGGGGAGCCCCTGTGCTTTCCCTCCTCCCCAGGCCTGTGTGTTCAGAATCAACTCGCGCAGCTTATTATTAGGGATGGGTGGCCTAAAACTTCCTTCAGTTGGCTTCTTCGTTCAGAGTAATGGGCCAGAAAATTGAGAAGTGACATAACTAGAAAGAGTAAGGAAAAGAAAGGGGGAACGAGTAGGAAACCATATGGTGCGAGACTACCTCCTGTAGGGGCTGGCCAGGCAAGAGGCTGGAGCCCACTGGGAAGCCCCTGCCTGTGGATGGCTTTGCTCTGGCTTCTTTCCTTGTCCCTTTGTTCAGCCTCCAAAGGCTGCGCGGGGTTCAACCTGCAGGGACCGTCAGTGTGGTAGAATGCAGTACATTTCTTGACACTGTACCAGGTTTTTCTCCCCTATATACAGTATATGCGCCTTTCAGTTCTTCTGACGCATTCTGTGTCTAAATGTTGGGCCAGGAGGGTCAGTTAACCTATATAATTCGCTCTTATTCTCAGTGCCAAACACTGCATCACCTAATGTCACTGCAGCATTTAGTCATTTGAGTGGGAGTGTTTGAATACAAAATGTGGCCTTGACCACAATTAGCAGAAGTTCACTGATACACACTAACTAGGAGTTCATTACATCCTCGAGAAAAATCAAAAAATAAACATGTTCTGTGACCCCATTCTCCTGCCACCTTCAGTATGACCTAAGTTTCTTCACAGATCCAACATTCGAGACATTAGATAGGACTAGGAAAGTGATGCAATGAGATTGGCAGGGGCACAAACGGTGGTGGGAAAAATATAGCCAGACCAGCTTTCAGTAAATGCATCTCAGCTTCCTGCTGGTCATAGTCAGATGCACGGGGGATCCTTGAGGCTCCACAAGCGTCCCTAGAGAAACTCCTAATGAGATCTTCACGTAAGTAGTTTAAAAAATATTTTTTTATCAGACTGTAATGGTGCCACGGGCTTCACCTTTGGCCCTTAGTCATCTCTACTCAAAAGGGGTAAGTATGGATTCAATAGTATATGTTTTCAGGGTTTGGTGAGCATTAGTAGCAAATACCTTGAGATACCTAAAAAGCCGGTGTGGATGTGAAGCTGAATTAACATGGGAAGCAAGTGTTGCCCAAGGCCTGATCTCTTGGCTATTGTCACCTAACAGCTTGATATTCTGTACTTCTCTGGAAGCCTTCACATCCCTAAAGTTTTGCCATAAAATCCTGAAATGCAGCTGCAACTACTGCACATGAAATGGCTTTTGTTCAGGTTGCAGACATGAATAACATAGAAATGGGCTACAGGGGCTGGGAGATAGCTCAGTAGAATAAGCACCTGCCTGGCAAGCGCTGGGTCCTGAGATCAGTCCCTGGTACCGCAAAAAAGGGGGTGGGGCTAGAGTTTATATAAGTTTTAGCTTTCCATTACTATGACAAAATACATGAGAAATTAACTTAAAAAAAAAAAAAAGACGTTTTGGCTTGTGATCTCAGAGGTTTCAGTCCATGGTGGCTCATTGTTTTTGAGCCTGTGGTGAAGAACAGCATCATGGTAGGGAACACCTGGGGAGGCAAAACTTCCCGCTTCATGGTGGCTGAGAAATGCAAAGGAGAGGAAGAGATGGGTTGGGGGAGGGGAACCCTAATAGCCCTCTCAAGGGCACACTCCCAGGGGCCTAACTTCCTTGGGAGCTGCTGCACTTCCCAAGGGGTCCACTGCCTCCCAGTACTACCGCACTATAGACTGGAACCCAAGATTCTGGCATGTGAGCTTTTGGGAGACATGTAAGATCTGAACTATTAAAATGTCTAAATTGAACAGCACAGATATTTTGCTTCAGATCAGTGATGGCAAAACTTTTAGAGCTTTCCGTGATATAAGCAGCCTGCTGCAACACATGCCATAAGTTCAACCACTGCTGCTTTAGACCTTCAAAACATTTCGGTAACTATCCCTCTGTATCATATCTGGTTCAGAGAAAGAATACATGGAGTTCCACGAGTTTTCCAAACAGCAACATGTTTGGCTGAGACCTGTTCTAAACCAGCACTCCCTGTCCTCAGATAGAACCACCCGTTGTCCCGTGAATCAATGTTTATTACTGCTAAACCTGCATGCAGACTGAAGGAGTGACTACTGGGCAACTCTGCCGCCACCTGATCATGGGGTTTTGGAAGTTTGTGATCAATTACCACTGTCCTGATAACACCTTCAGTGACTACATAAATCCAAAATCGGTAACATTCTCTTTTAAAAAGTCTGAACAACAATTAAATAAAATGACATAGCTGAATTTGCTACCTACTTGTGATTTGATTAAATATTTACAAGGTAAGGGGCAGAAAGCAGTAAAGGCAAACTCTGCTTCTCTCCAAAGCTGTTGCTGGAAGCTGCAGGCTGAACTGTGTTCTCAGCCTTAGGACTGTCATCTGCCCGGAGGTGGCATCTGTCTCACTCCCCATGTCTCAGATCTGTGACACTGCAGTTCCCTCTAGGCTGAAGCAGAGTCATGATGCAGACAAGGAAAGACAGCCAGGAGGGCAGCCACACACAGGACTGCAGCACTCACCTAACCTTGAGTTTTAGAACAAGCCTGGGGATTAAGCTGGGGAGAGAAAAAAAGCTTATTTGCATCCCAAAAGGAAATGCTCAACAGCTGGCTTGAGAAAAGTGCATTGCTGAGAGTGGGGCAGGTTTAATAGAGAATTTTCCCACAGTGACAATTGACATTGCCTTGCTTATTTATTTTTTCCTGGCCAAGGAACCAGCTCCATATTGCATCCCCATGAAACACAAAAGAGGTTTTTTGAAAAAGATGTGCAGTCTGTCTGTACCATTCTCTTAGCTAATACTGAGACCTTGGAGTAGCTTTATAAACACTGAAGTCTTTACAGAAATATCAAGAAAAATAATTGGGCAGATAGTTTAAGGAACATTGAACAAATCCAGAGTGCATCTTTTGAAATGATGAAACTTTCCATCTTCTCTCCCCATCACATTTACTTTATTAGCTTTTTTCACTATAATTTAGAATTTTAGGTTAGCCTCCCATGAAGAAACTTTTTTTAATCTTTAAATTTTAATTCCAGCTACTCCTACCTCTATATCTGCTTTTGAATTGCTCAGCTTGTAGTTCCTCTGCTGGCTTCTCCACTGGTCCTCTTCCTCACACAGAATTCTAAATGATGACGTTCCCAAGGAGAGGACCATTCCCAGGGAAGGACCTTGGGAGCTTCCTATCTGTTGGTTGTCTTGTTTTGTGTTGTTACATTGGTGCTAAGGATTGAATCCACGGCCTTTACACTGAGCTACTTCCTCTGCCTTTTTCATTTTGTTTATTTTGAGATTGGCTATGATGAACCTTTAGGCCTGATGCTCCTCAGACTCCATGTCACATAGACAGCTGCTTGCCTTACATTTATACTGTTCTTTTTTTTAATGTATCAGTTATTTATTTAGGTTCTTAGTAAGAAATTTAGAACACTAATTTATGAGCATAAATCCCATTTGTCAGAGCAAAAACAGATCGCAGGTAGCCCCGGAGCTGAGGAATAGCTTTGATTTTTGCTAAAATCTGTTAGTTCACCGTTTTTCGATTCCACCTTGCCATGCTCTGAGATCTGCTATCTCTCTTTCTCCGTGTCAAAGATCACACCCTCCTGGTGTCTGGGTTTCCACAGTTTCTTCTTGAAGTAAGCATCAGTGAGGTGTTTGGGGATTTTCATTTTGCTGATATCAATTTTTGTAGAGGTAGCAATGACAAATTGCTGGTGTGTTCTTCATAGAGGAACACGATTGAGGCTAAGAGGCCCAGTCACAAGTAGCAAGCCACTGGCCAACTGCTTCCGGAAGACCGCTCTCTTGCCTCTGTGATGCCCAGTGAGGATGATCAAGGTGGTGCCAGGAGTGATGTTAGCTCGAAGTTCCCTCACATGCTGACTGAAGGATTTCCTGCCGTGGCTCAAGAGCTTTCAGGGCACATCTTCAGTAGGGCAGTATCTAGGCATTTTTTGAAGCTTAACCACCTGGGTAGCTCCATTCTTGTCCCCACCAACTAATTTTGTGATTGTAGAAGAACTTCCTCCTTCTTTTTCTTCTCAACTTTTGATTTAGCAGCTGTGTACTTTCTCTCGTATAAGGCCTTTCTGGAATACATAGATCAGGAGTATCTACCAGTTCCTCTAACCAGGACAGGATTTCAGCTGCAGTACGGCTGCCCCTTCTTGGATTTTTTGCCTTCACTTTACCCTTTTTACCAGCACCACTAGCAGCAGGCTTCCTGGCTTCGGGTTTCTTCTCTTTTGTGTCTGGCTGCTCAGTTTTTTCACCCGCCATCTTGCAAGATGGGAAAGAGAACTAAGTTTCCCTATACTTTTATTTTCTTGGTACAGGGTCTCACTACACAAATAGCATTCATTGTGATCCTCCTGTTTTCAGCCTCCTGAGCACTGGGATTACAGGTGTGTGCCCACATGCGCAGTCTCAGGCAAAGGCTACATTTATACTTGTATTTCTCAAACTGAATATGTCTGAAACAGAATTCTTTTTTTTTTTTTTTTTTTTTTTTTTTTTTTTTTCAAGCAACAGAGAGCTCAGACTTGATCTTTAAATCCCATATAACAGACTGGGTCTTTTTTTTTTTTTTTTTTTTATGGAACTCAGGCCCTTGCACTTACCAGGCAAGCGCTTATTCTACTGAGCCATGTCCCTGGCCCCTTGAAACAGAACTCTTGATTGTCCATATTCAAAATTTAAACATTGCCTCCTCCAACTCCAAGTCTTTCCCATCTCAAAACCAAAATGTCTTTCAACCACCACATTCATGTTAACAGTAAAACATTTCAGCTCTACCCTCAAAGCAGCCCAGCAGAGTGTGGTGTCTTGTACCTGTAATTCCAGCACTCTGAGAGACTAAAGCAGGAGAATTACAAGTTCATGCCCAGCCTGAGCCATTTAGCAATTTAGTGAGGCCCTGTTTCCAAAATAAAAAAAAAAGGGCTAGAAATACAGCTCAGTGCAAAGGCTCTGAGTCAATCCCTGGTATCAGAGAAAAACAGAAACGAAAGCCTATTGGCCTCTCTGCTGCTGACCGCAGCTCTGTAAGTGTGATAAGGAGAAAAGATGGACTCTGACTTGCTCACCCTGGTCCCATTCTTTCCTTCATGGTCTACTCTCAACAACGCTAGCGGAGACTGATTTTCAGAACATTAACATCATTCTCCTTGTGCAAAACTCTCCAGTGCTCTGTTCTAACCACACTGCAATAGAACTCCTAGTCCTCTCCAAATCCTGCCCTTCTACTCCCTTCACCCTGCTCCACCCTCCCTTCTCTAGTGCTCTGTCTTCACTGTACCTTAGCCCTTGTTGCCTAACTGAACCCCTGCCTACTACCTATAATGATTCTACCATCTCTGTCCCCTTCCTCTGCTCCTCTCCCCACAGCACTTGTCACCATGTTATTGTGTTGTGTGGTGGATGCCCATTATTTGTTTCTTTTACTAAAATGTAAGGTCTACAAGAGCGGGTTTTCATTTATTCACCGCTGTCTTCATATTGCTGAATGAATGAATGAATGAATGAATAAGTGGTACTACCAGAGTACGAACTTTATTTGTTCACTTCTTATCTGCTGTTGTATATTAGCCTTTTTCTTTCTATGGCAGTCTTGATACTCATTACAAGTGACAACAGCTAAAAATTATAAACATATGTAATTTGCAACTTACTATGAATCAAATCAAATCAAAACAAACTATTTTGGAGATCCAAAAAATATCAGAATTTATCAGAGAAAGATGTACATTCAGTGAGTGATTGAATGTACATAAGAGAAAATCAAAAGTTTAACCTTGCAATTAGGCTTTCATTTGTAGAAATAAAGGTACATAAAAGTCAAAGTCAAATCATGTATAAGGAGTGTCTTTTCATTCCCAAATAAAACAATCAATGTTTTGAAAAGGAATATGGTAAATGCTCGGCAATGCAAGTTTTCTCTATCGTTTATGGGTCTCCTCACCCCCATGTAAACTTTTCAAGTCAGTTAACATCTGCTTCTGTCTATAAAACAGGGCAGCTCACTGGCTTCTTAGTGGAACCACTCGCTTATTATAAAGAATACTGCACTGGTAAGTGCAAGGGCCTGAGTTCAATCCCCAGTTCTGGAAA
>NW_004524712.1:6146314-6149735 GCF_000260255.1 Octodon degus
AAAAAAAAAAAAAAAAAAAAAAAAAAAAAGAACAGTGTAGAAAAAAATGGAAGTTCACAATGAGTTCTGTGGTTCCTTAGTTCTGTCTAATATTTTGAGAATGTGAAGAAATAAATATATATCTGCAACATAGCTACAAAAAGACTGATGAAAATCAGCATTTTCAAATCATCTAGAATTTCTAAAATTATCAGAAAAAAATTTCTGAGCTAGCAAAAGGTTTGAATATGATGTGAACATGTCCCACAATGGTTCATATGCTGGAAGGTTGTGCCACAAGGGGCAATGTTAAGATATTTTGCTTCTTTCTTTCTTTCTTTCTTTCTTTCTTTCTTTCTTTCTTTCTTTTCATTGTGATTAAACCCTGGGTCTTCTCACTGAACTATGGTTTCTCACTATGTTACACAGGCTTTTCTTAAACTTGTAGGGTCAGGTGATCTCCCTCCGCAGCCTCCCTAGGCCCTGGCACCACAGGAGTGCACCATCTAGCCAGCTGTCTGGGTGCTGAAAAGGTACAGCTTAGTGGGCACTGGTTCTGTCATTTTGAAGCTGCCCTTGGGAAAGTTTAAGGTAATTCTCATAGGACTCCAATTAGTTCTCCCAAAAACAAGTCATGACAAGAAAGTAAGACTGGGTCCCCCCAGCATCTGCCTTCCTGTCCAACCAAGTCACCCACTACCATGGTGAAGGCACCTGCCAGAACGTGAGACTCCAGGACCCTTGCCAGGGCCTCACACGCTGCTTGGTCTTCCAGCCTTGGAAACTGTAAGCTAAAGAAATCCCTTCTCTTTACAAGTTACCCCACCTCAGATATTTCATTACAACAGTAGGAAACAGACTAATCCACAAAGCTACTTGTACAGGCATACAAGTACATCACTTATTACAAGGCTGTACACCCTGCGGCATCAGGAGATGGACACAGCTGACATTATACTCAGATGTGAACTTGAACAAGGAAACAGTGGAAAGAATGGAGTTGAAATATAAACATTTGCATAAGGTATTAATTCTGTTTCCTGACAAGCAAAATTATGTAAAATTAATGAAAACATTAATGGACAAAAGGCAACTATCACATTTCTGTGATTTAGGTCCCTAAAAGCCAGCAAAATATCAGGAACAGGAATAGGACTTGGGGCTCTTGAAGCTGTATGTCCCTAGCAAGCATGCGATTTTCTTTTGAGTGTGTATTTCACAGAAATGGCTGGAAGGAAGCAAAATCTCCCATAGGTGGCTGTGACAATCCTGAGATGTTGCTGTTCCTCATGAGAAAACATGCTCACATTCACATTCATACACACACACACTCACACAAGCACATACATGCGCGTGCACGCACACACACACACACACACACACGCATTTACTGTAACCACACTGAGTGCTTCCCTCCTCACTCTCAGCTCCCCTGACTCAGCACTCTTCTCAGACACGTGGTGAGGCTCCCAAGCCCAAAGCCTTTTAATAGATCTAAAGACTGAAGCAGCTTCGAGGAAAATCATGGGAAAGTGACTTGGGAAGGCAGAGATCAAAGCGAGGTCACTTAACTCCGGGGCTGCTGCTTTCCCAGACTGCTCTCTGCACATTCTCTCCCATGATTCTGTCTTTTATGGCTTAAAGTTTCCAGAACTTAAGGCAGCTCAGAAGGTCTAAAACATCTGTGTTTTCCTGCTATATTCAAAATACACGTGGGCTGAGAATTTACCTATATTTCTGAAACTGAATGTAGGCGATGGGAGGTTTCCCTGGCAACTTGAGAAGAACTATAGTAGATAATCCTATATGACATTTTATTTCATTTTTTAAAAATCACATTACTTGGCTTGGAAAGTTATTTTGTATTTAACTTTAAGCATGGATGAGCTCTGGATATATTGGGAATAAAGGTCATAATATCAAACAAAACAATAAAACCACCCTATCAAAATATATTTCCAGTTTCCTACTCAGTGTTTCCTCTTATGTATTTCATGCTGAACACAAACAATATTATCCCTCAGAGTGACATAAAAGGCCAGTCTCAAGCAGAATTGATAACAGACTAGTTCACTCATTTTTTCCTTAGGTTATAAACTAATTCTAGAAAATGTTTCTCTGTAGTCCTTGGTGAACTGAATAAGAAAAGTAACAATAACCTCCTTACTCCTGGTAACAGCATACTTCGTAAGAGAGTACTATAAAGTGACCTAGTCAAACAGGTGATAAAATCATGACTTAATTAATTCAGAGTGCATATTTCTGTACCCTCAACAGAAGACTTCATGTTTTACCCACAGTAAGCTTCTGTTGACTTTGATTATTACACATTTGTTTTGATGTTTCGATTCGAACCCAGAGCTCTGCCCATGTTGGGCAAGTTCTTTGCCCCTGGCTCACACATTCAGCCCAGCTTTGAGAGAAACTGAAGCACAAAAAGATGCAAAAGCTGACTAAAGTTCAGTCTGCACTTCAAGATATTGAAAGACAGCTCTTCTTTATGAATATATGTGAATGGGAAGATCACACATAACTGACCAAGAATATAGTCTAAGAATAATATCTTGACGTGCTTGAGTCCGGGTATAAAGTGTCCCCTAAAAGGCTGCATGTTAAAAGTTTAGTTCCCAACCTGGTGATGTTAGAGGGTAGTGGAGACGTTTAAAGCAAGGAGGTGTAGGGAGGCCTGTAGGTTGCTGGCTGTGTGCTCTCGAAGGGGACTGAGGGATCACAGCCCCTCCCTCTGCCTTTCGGATTTTTTTTTTCTTTTCTTTTCTTCTTTCAACCATGAGATGAGCAGTTTTGTTCTGCCACACACTGTGGCCATAATGTGCTACTGTAGAGGGACAATTGGTTGTGGACTAGACCTTCCAAAACTGTAAGCCCAAATAAAGCTTTTGTCTTTATATGTCCTAGTAAGCACACCATGCACTCCAAAAAACAAAGACCCCCAAAAGAGAATATTCTCTTTCTACTCTTTTTTCCAAATTGCCTTAAGAGGGAAGAAACAAGGACTCATTGCATGCACGTAGTTCCACCACTGCCTTTGGTTACTATTCCTGTTGCAGCTGGCTCTGACTCTTCCCTTACCTACAAAAGACAGCATCAAGTTCACATTCACATTCTGCTATTCGGGCTAAGCTCCAGAACAACTGGGTAAACCACTGACCTTTCCAATCCTTAAGGTTTTGTTGTTTGGTTGCTTATTTGAGTTCATTGTTGTTGTTGTTGTGGTGGTGGTGGTGATGGTGGTGGTGGTGGTACTTGGAATTGAATCCAGCACCTGTGTATTGATATATAGCCCTAGCCCTTTTAAAATATTTTTTTTTATTTTTTTTATTTATTAGAGAGAGAGAGAGAGAGAGAGAGAGAGAGAGAGAGAGAGAGAGTGGTGTGTGTGTGTGTGGCCAGCTCAGCCCACCAGGGGGCGGGGCTGGCTGGC
>NW_004524712.1:6149835-6154001 GCF_000260255.1 Octodon degus
AAGCTTGTTCTAAGTAGGTGCTTTAGACCACTGAGCCATCTCTCCAGCCCCTTAAAATATTTTTTAAAACAGGCTCTCACTAAATTAGTATATTGCCCAAAATGGGCTTTTGAACTTTCAATCCTTCAGCCTCCACCTGCCACCAGTGTTGGGATTACAGGCATTTGCCCCAACACTAAGCCATATTGTTTTTCGATGGGCAAATAAAACTGACTACAAAGACAAGTTTTCTATTTCTACCTGCTTGGTAACTACTAGTTCTGCTTCTGGACTGGCCCCTGTATTTTACAACTTCCTAACCCTCTGGCACAATTTCTTGGAGCAGGCAAACACCTCTTCAACATCCTCTTAATATTTCAATGACGTCCTTTAACATAGAAAGCAAAGTCAAGAATCCTGTTTTCCTTGAGCAGGTCAGGAAATGCTGCCTTTTCTTTTTAGAGATATCTTCAAGGAGATAGTAAATCTCACTCAGAAGCGTCCTTCTTAATTAAGTGTTCATCTGTACGGCACCATGCTGGAGGCTGGGCACAGGAAATGAGCAGGGGACCCGTGGACCTCAATGCAGAAAGCTTAAGAGAGATAAAATCAGCAAGGGACAATCTATGGGCACACAGACATCAAATAGCTATGCAAACACTGGACAGATGCATAAATTAAATAAAGTATTTATGCTATGGAAAGTCATGCAGCTGCTGTTATTATTCTCCTCTAAGGCTGCAGAGGAAAGGACAGACATTAGCCCAAACAGATTGCATTTTTGTGTTGGGGATGTTGTCAGCAGGAAGGAGCAAAAAGGTCACACATGGCTCAAGGAACAAAGACAAACTGTTACATAAACCCTTGTCTGCTGGTGCATAACCTCTAAACTTGATCTTCAGCATGAACTGACTTTGCTTCTCAGAAAGAACTTTTATATATCAAGCTATGCTTTTAGGAATCTGTGTCAGTAACTAATTTTAAAGTGACAGAGATGGCCCCAGGGGCCAGCAACAGCGGGAACCCAGTGAAGCGACCCGAGAGATGCCCTGGGACTGTCCTACCTCAAAGAAGAGCTTGGTAGTCCACATGTGTCTAGGGTGAATGAAAGGGATGACAGTAGCTGACTGTCGCTGGAACCTGCCTGGTAGCCGGGCACTGTGGAAATTGCTCGTGTTCTGTGTGGAGACACCCAGATGCAGCGCAGCTTCATTCAGCCCGGATTGCTATACTTGACACCTGGGATACAGGACGCATGAATCATTGATGAATTACTAAGCAGCTCTTAAATTGCTCCTCACTTTAGGAGCAGAAAGAAAGGAAGGCCTTCTACATTTACCTTACATGCAAATATTATGTTTACTCAGAAACATGTATAATATCCTACACTGGAAAAACAGCAAATATTTAAAAGAAATGAAGCAATATAAGTTCCTTCTTTAAAAAATTAGACACGGTGGCACGGTGGTGCTTGGTATAATCCCAGCACTCCAAGGCTGAGGCAGGAGGATCACTGTGAGTTCAAGGACAGCCTGGGTTACAAAGTGAGTTCAAGGCTTGCCTGGGCTGCATAGCAAGACTCCATCTCAACACTCTACCTTATTGGCAATGGCAGTAGCGTGGAAAAATTTGTAATCATAATTCAAAGATTATCACTATTAATATTTTGACACATATAATTTGTGTATTTATATTTTTATATTAATTTTTATATATATTCATATATGTATAATTTTTGTATGGTACTGGAATGCTGAAGTACATCTTCAGTCCATTTTATTTGTAGTTTGAGATAGTCTTACTAAATTGCCCAAGCTGACCTCAGATTTATGATTACCCTGTCCCAACCTCCAAAGTACTAACGTCAGAGCTATTCAGCCATGTCCAACTTGTGTCTGTAAAAAAAAAGTTTTTAACAATAATATGCATTTTTTGTTTGTTTTTTGTATTTTAGGGAAGAGTCTACAGTATTCAGGGTCTCACTACTAGATCAGACTCATAGTGATCTGCCTGTTTGTAGGCTCCCAAGAGCTGGGATTGCAGGAGTGCGCCAACATGCCCAATCTCAATTGTCCTCTCAGGACGCCCATGCCCACTCTCAATTGAGAGAGCCCCGGGGTTTGGGGGAGCGGGGCCAACATGGCAGGCCCAGGCATCGAACCCCCAGCCCCTGTGCCTGCTTGCAGGTGCTTTAATCCACTGAGCTATTCAGCTGGCCCATAAGAAATAGGCATTGTTAATCAGCTATTCTTGTTCTCAAAAATCTGTAACATATGTACGGTATGTTACCCTGTTTCTATCATTGTTTCTGATTTTTGTTCTTGCTTTTGTCTTTTACTTTTCAAAATGAAATAATAAAATTGAATTTAATAAAGAAAAGAACACTAATAGGATCTGGCTGAAAATGACAATATTTTCCCTTTTAATAGTTTTGCATATCAACAACTACATCACTTTGATACAATCATATATTTAAACCCTATCTTTGGGGGACCTGCTGGTTAGCTCAGTTGTTTAAGCACCTGCTCATGCAAATGCAGTCAGGCACAGGATACTGCAGTTCCATTCCCAGTTCCACCTGCCTTACAAGACCTGCCCTTAAGGCAGCCTGAGCTAACCAAAAAAAAAAAAAAAAAAAAAAAACTTCCCTATCTTTTACACAGTCTCCTGTAGCAATAGCTGGTGGATCATGTTTGTTGCTAACAGTGTACACATGCTATAGACCTCCAAGAGGCTGAGCTTCCTCAGGCATGGATGCAACTCAGAGATAGAACACTTGGCTAACATCACCTTATGAATGACCTTAATCATCTACTTTAGGGTAGATTCATAGAGGAAAAAAAAAATCACTCAACTACTGATAGGTACCTAGAATTCTGTGCTTAGTGCCTCAGTTCTCTGGCTTAAGAACTTTGATTAGTTAAAAAATGAGGGCCAGTGGGCCAGCCAAATAGCTAGTGAATTAAAGCGCCTGCAAGCAGGCTCAGGGGCCAGGATCTCCTGGCCTGCTGTGCTGGTCCCGCCCCAGGGCTCACCGAGACTGCGATTGAACTGGGCATGGTGGCACACCTGTAACCCCAGCTCTTGGGAGGCTGTAAACAGGCAGATCACTATGAGTCTGATCTAGTAGTGAGACTCTGAACACTCTGCAGACTCTTCCCTAAATTACAAAAAAAAAAGAAAAAAGAAAAAAATAAATGAATAAATGAAAATGAAATAAATACGAGAGCCTCAAAACATGTTTTTAAACCCTCTCTGACATTCACTTCCCATTTTCCTTGGGAAGTCCCACAGAGCCTCTCAAAGGCTGTTTTCATGCTCAAGCCTTGGCCCTGGGCCTTGGATGATCAAGCCAGAAAAGTTCCAAAGTTCACGCATGTTTTGGCGACACTGTTATACTCTTGTAATTGGTCAAGTCTTTCATCAGTTGGGAACATAGTTAAGGCTGTCTGGTACTAATTATTGACCAAACTCATGTGTTATAGGAGACAATTTCAGTTTTCAGCACATTCCCTCCAGAGTTGATGCAAATATTCATTCATTTTATTTCATTACTTTTCATTTGTTGAGCTTTCTGTAAATAAAACATGTCTTATTTTTTATCTTTAATACTGCATGGTCATTAAATTAACCTTATCAAGACCTTGATTTTTATTTTGTTTCCAAGCAATGTCACTGTGGTGAATGGTCCCAGGAATTCAGGGCCAGTGCACAGAGAGACCATAGTTCTTTCTTTTAATCTACAAATCCAAGACTCTGTACCATACAAGTATGTCTCTGAGCCCCGTCATAGTAGCCTGGTTACCCCATCTAACTGGACTGTTTCTGAAGTTTGCTTTCCACAGGAGCTTCACAAAGAAGCATTGGAGAAATGCTTGAATGCTCCCATTCCTTCAATCTCACACCTGAATTCCAAGCATGATGATATTTTCCAACTCTTTCCATCACAGAGACATCACAGTGCATTAGTTTACATTATTACTTTGGCTACCTTTTATATAGCTTATATGTTTTCTTATCCATTAAGGGCAACAACTATCCTAGAAGGGTGTTTTCTTTCTATACTGTTCTTTTGGAAAGAGTGTCCAACTGCTGAACGTTAACCAGTATGGAGGGAAAGAAAGAGAAAGAGAGAGAGAGAGAGAGAGAGAGAGAGAGAGAGAGAGAGAGAGAGAGAGAGGAGACAG
>NW_004524712.1:6154101-6196132 GCF_000260255.1 Octodon degus
AGAGAGAGAGAGAGAGAGAGAGAGGAGACAGAGAGACAGAGAGAGACAGAGACAGAGAGAGACAGAGACAGAGAGAGACAGAGACAGACAGAGACAGAGACAGACAGAGACAGACAGAGTTCATAATATAACCACCCACTCACACGATTTGGCTTTTTAAGCTTCAAGCTCTGTGCAGTTAATGATCAACTCTTTGATTTGGAAGCTGTTGTGCCCAGGGTGCTATTTTAATTGTTCTTGTCCATCTTCTTTCCAGAAAAATTCCAGCCTCTTTCCAGAAGAGAACCACTCCAGCCTTGAACAGCAAAAGTTTAAAAGCAAACATAAAGACTTTCACTAAATGGAGTGAGGACCAATAGTTCTAAACAGGAGTATTTTTAAGGTAAATACTCCAGTTGTTTTTCCACTACTCTGTGTCTGTCAGCAGGGAGTTGGGCTTCTATTGTTTTTGGCCTGGACCCCTTCCTGACAAGGGATGGAGGACTATGTCTCACCCCTGGGAGGTGCACAAGAAGGAACCAAGGTAAGAAAGAACTTGAAGGAAAATCGAGAGTAATGCCAAAATAAAGATAACACACAGACTAAGAGGAGGCAAGGGTCATGAGCCAGCAAAGGGAGCTTGAAGAGCCACCAAACAGGAAGTAGGCAGAACAGAAGATGGCAGGGCAGGGAAGAGTGGGGTCAAGAACAGCAGGGTAGCTTGTCCTGAGCAAATGGTTGGGACAAGGGTTCACAACCCGTGACTCCTCTTCGCTTGTAAGGCAAGGTATCCAGCCTATTGAAGAGTTAAGAACAGACAGAATGGGAAGGTGTAAACCAGGTTAATTTGCATCCACCGGTGACACAGAGTACGTCATGGCAGTAATATAAACAGCTAGACATAGAACATTGTAATTTTTTCATGTATAATAGCTAATCAATCACTCACAAATGTGGAACATTTACTTTGCTACATGCTAAGCTGTTCACTTCAATTCTGTTTGTCACTTAATATTTGCAACAATAGTTTCAAGTAGTTGTCTTTATCCCTGTTTTGTAACCCAGAGAGCTGAAACAAAGGTTAAATAACTTGCCTAACATCACACAGGAACCAGTAATGCGTGGTTTGAACTTCAGTCTTCTTGCCTGCAGAACCAGAAGTCTTCTCCAAAGTGAATTAGATCCACACATTCCTCCTCCTGCCTCCAGACGGATATTCTGATTCAGTAGTTTGGGGTGGTGCCTAGAGGCTTGCATTTTAATAAGTATCCCTGGTGGTACTGATGAGGTACTCGTGCCAGACATACCGAACTAGAACCAGACAAGACCAGAAAAAAGCAGCTGGGGGGAAGAGGACAGAGAGGAAAGTGTAAGGGAAACAATGTAAAGATTTTGACATCAACATCATAGTGACACATCAACCAGGAGTGATGCATACTTGTTTTTTTTTTTAATTTTTTATTTATGTGTGTGTGTGTGTGTGTGTGTGTGTGTGGCCAGCTCAGCCTACCAGGGGGCGAGGCTGGCTGGCATGTGGTGCTGGGGGATTGAACTACGGTCCCTGTGCTTTGCTTAGCTTAGCTTGCTCTAGGTAGGTGCTTTAGACCACTGAGCCATCTCACCAGCCCCAGTGATGCATACTTGTAATCCCACCTACTTGGGAGGTTAAGGCAGCAGGCTCCCAGGTTGGCCTCAACCATCTTTCAAAAAATAAAAAAATAAAAAAAAGAAAGAGCTAGGAATGTAGCTCAGTGGTACTGCAAAAAAGGTCATAGATAAGGTAGCTTATTTAGTCTTTTTTTCTTCTAACACATGTGTTCCCTGTCATTCAGAAATACTGAAAATTTAACCCATGCTGTACCTAGAGAGATAAAGCTTCCTCTGCAGTGAGGGTCCTCCAGATCCTAAATAGTCCTTACTCAGCCCCGCATTAGAGCTAAAAACAGATCTCTCCTGAGCATGCCTGGGGCTGTATTTTGCATAGCTCCTCAGGCTAAGTACATAAAGTATAGTTATCTCTCACCTATGACAATCCAATTTCACTGGGTGTAACTAAAGTAAAAAGAGATGAAGGACTTGTCTTTCCAGTCATTCCTCCCCCAAATTTTCAAACAAGACACTAGTTCTCGTATTTACCTGCCAAGTAAAGCTCATTAATAAAAGTCATTAATAGTTTTCCCAATTTATTGTCATGGGTGAGTCAGTATTTCTCTTACTATGGTTAATCTCTTGAATTACTGGATCTAATTTCAGGGAAGAAATCTTGCTCGAGATGTATTTTCTTATCTCCACAGATCTTACCTTTCGGGCTGACAGCTTCCTTTTCACCTAGATTTCCTAAAAGCAGTTAGGAGACCGGATTCCAGAGAGCCCACAGGAGGCCACCACTAATTGCCTGGCAATTGCCACTTCTCCAAGTGGGAGCACAGGGGCCACTGGGAAAACTGACCATCAACATGAGCAGGACATGTTTTTGTTCATTTTCTCTTATATTTTCCTGACGCTTATCTCCACTTGCTTTGCTGCCCTTCCACTCTAGGCTGTCTGTAAGCGCCTTTGTGGCTTCCACTTTAGGCCTTGGGCCAAGGCAAAAACCGGATTCTTTTCATCTATTCAAGTGTGATCTGGGGCAGACAAGCCTGTTCCGCAGGCAGGAGGCACAGTCAAGTATTCTGTATTCAGCTTTTAGCTCCACAGAGTCTATGGTGGGGCCCTGCCCTTGGCAAGGCCAAAGGGGTGCCCAGGCCTTTGGCAAAAGCAGGAATGGTGTTTGTTTGGCCCCTTCCTTCCACCTGGACACACAGGCATGCTGGGAGAAAGAGCTGCAGGATGGGGGAGTCCCATTCCCACCATGTCCTCCAAGTTCACATCCCACTAAAAGAAAAATGTTGCCTTTAAAGCAGTCATTTTGTTGTTTGTTATGCTGGAGAACATTGCCATTTCTGTACATAAAAACAATTAACATCATAATAACTAAATGGCCTTGGTATCAGATGTGGCTCCCTTTCTGTTTTCAGTGCAGAGCACAAGGCTTCAGGTGTACTGACAGGATAAGGGAACTGGCTGAAAATAGAAACTGTGTTATTCAAAGATACCTTTTTATGTGTCTAATTTACTAAAGCTATGCTTTTTCTTTAGGTCTTTTTGAAAATTTCACTGTACTATTTGTGGGTGTGGTACTAGAGTTTGAACTCAGATCCTTGCACAAGGCTGTTCAAGTGTTCTGCCTCTGGGGGACACTGCTCTACCTCTCCGCTACACCCCCAGCTCTTACCTTGCACCAAGTGCAGTAATGTTATGTACAACAAAGTGCTCACCACTCCCATTAGTTTCTTGGTCTTCTCTTTTATGCTCCTGGGGAGGGAACTCAGGGCGTTTGCACTGAGCTACATTCTTACCCTTTCTGCATTTTTTATTTTGCAACAGTCTCCCACAGTTGCCCAGGCTGAACTCCCGCTTGCAATTCTACCTCAGCTCCCCAGAGCACTGGGATTGCAGGCGCTGTGTGTACCACCACTCCCGGCTCCATTACCTCTCCTCTTGCACACTGTTCCAAGTGTGCTTTGTGAAAAGAAGAATACAAATGTTGGCAAAGGAACAGCAAAAGTATTATTATTTGGTTACAATATATTTGTGTATTGGAAAAACTTTTTGAGACAGGATCTTGCTGTGTAGCTCACGCTGGCCTTGAACACACTATGTCGTCCAGGCTCCCCAAGCTCACTGCTATGCCCTTGCTTCAGCCTCGCAAGTGCTGAGATCACATGCCTGTACCACTGCACCAGCTGGGAAAATGCTGTTTATTTTTTTTGAGATAGGGTCTCAATATGCAGTTTTGGACTGGCTCTATGCTCACTTTTGAAGCCCTCAGACTGATCTGGAACTCAAAGTGATATCCTGCTTCTCAACCTACCTTCCAAGTGTTGGGATTATAGGCCTGCACCACTCTCCTCGGTTTAGGGCCGGCATAGCGCACCTGGGGTTCCAGGGCTGGCAAGGCATGTGGTACCAGAGATCGAACTCAAGACCTTGCACTTGCCAGGTAGGTGCTTATACCTCTGAGCTATCTGCCCAGCTCAAAACACACATTTTACACTTTTAGAAATAACATGAAAATTCACTAAAATAGTAGGTTATAGATCAGTGAATACCCTCTCTGAGAAATCTCACTTATATCCTAAAAATCCAAGTTAGACAATAAAATTAAAGCGGGGGGGGGGTGCTGGAGAGATGGCTCAGTGGTCTAAAGCGCCTACTTAGAACAAGCTTAGCAAAGCACAGGGACCGCGGTTCGGTCCCCCAGCACCACATGCCAGCCAGCCCCGCCCCCTGGTGGGCTGAGCTGGCCACACACACACACACACACACACACACACACACAATAAATAAATGTAAAAAATAAATAAATAAATAAAATTAAAAAAAAAAAATTAAAGCAGGGGCCGGGGAGATGACTCAGTGGAATATGCGCTGCCCTGGCAAGCGCAAGGGCCTAAGTTCAATCCCTGGTTCCATAAAAAAAAAAAAAAAAAAAAAAAATTGAAGCAGTTCCACTAGCTATAACGAAAACATAAACTATCCAAGAATAAACTGAAGAAAAATAGTATAGTATCTAACTGAGGAAAATTATAAAATGCTGAGGAAAAGCGAGAGAAAAGACTAGTTCCTGAGTAGTAATTTCAGTAAGGATGGCATTTCTCTCCAAATGAATCTATAAATGGAATGAATTTTATTTTATTTTTTTGGTGGAACCAGGGATTGAACTCAGGTCCTTGCGCTTGCCAGGCAAGCGCTTACTCTACTGAGCCATCTCCCCAGCCCCAGTGGAATGAATTTTAATAAAATCCTAATGAGACGTTTTTGGTGGCATTGGGGGGAAATGTGTTAACAAAAAATAACATTACAAAGGCAACATCATGATTATCCAACAAATCTTTTTTTTTTTTTTTTGCGGAACTGGGGATTGAACTCAGATCCTTGCGTTTGCAAGTCAAGCACTTATCCTACTGAGCCATCTCCCCGGCCCCTATCCAACAAATCTTAAATGTGAAAGATTTCATTGGACTCATTAATTAATGAAGAAACCAGTAAGATGTTACACCTCAATCACAGCACATTAGAAGAATTGAATATGGGGCCAGGGCTTGTAGCTCAACATCACAATGGCTATCTGGCAAGTTCAAGGTTCTGAGTTCAAGCCCTAGTATAAAGAATAGAGTACATATATAAACAATCTAGCATGTTAATATCAGATGGCCAGGTTTAATAGATTTATCTGCACAAAAATCTACAATTTAGTAAATAATGTCTCTAAGTCTGGGACCTTTAATCAATAGTGAACAATGGTACAAGTACATTTCCCTACAATGCTAAGGTGGCGTCTGTCTACATGTGGCATTAAAGGAAGTGCTACACACTTTTGTCTTCTTTTCTTTTTTTGCGGAACCAAGGATCGAACTCAGGCCCTTGCGCTTATTTCTTTGATTAAGATTTTTCTGAAAATTCTAAAGTTCATTGTAAAAATAAACTTGAAGGACACTAGATAATGATTGAAAATAAAATCAAGCAAAACAACAGCAGCAAAAGAAAAAAGAAGAGTCACTTGCCTTTGTTGCTTAAACAAGGCCTGTAGTAAACTGGAGGATGCCTACTCTCCTGGGGAGATTAGCGACACCGGACGTCCCTTGCCACCAGATATTTTCCCACTGTTTCTCTTTCTCTCAATTGCTGCCCCCCAGCAAGCTGGCTGGCCTCTCTGCCCCTCCTCTGTACCCAGCCCCGCCATTTCCCATCTAGCCACCACAGAAGTCCCAATAATGTGCGTGCGTGACTCTTACTTAGCCCAGGTCGTTGTCTCTGTGCCCTACTGACCAGGATGGGTGAAAGGCATTTTTTGTTTTACAGTGGTTGTGAGGTTTGTGGTACCTCGCCCAGCCAAGTGAGACTCTTATTTGGGAGAATATTTTGGCATTTGGGGTGAAGCTTTTTCTCTTATTTAAGGATCTGAGGCAAATCTGTTTTTCTTAACTCCTAGGAGCCAACTCATACGCAACCCTGCTACACCCATTGTTCCATGGTCTTGGAGACGGTGCCCTGTGCTCTCCAAGGTGCTTCTCTTGAACTCACTTCACGACGTCAATGTCACTATTGGAGTCATGTCAGGGACACTAATTATCTCCTTTATAAGGTGGTCTGAGTGTATGCAGGGTTTTTTGCTTTGTTTATTTTTCCTTTTTTTCATGCAGGAGAACAAAGCTCTCTAGTAATAGCTCTACAAAGAATTAAATTCTTGCTTAGACCGTGTTTCATTTCTGTCTTGACTGAGTGCTTTCATCCAACCCAGTATTTCCTTACTAAATAGGCTAATCTCTTCTAAGAGATAATTCTCAAATCTCTATTTAGCAGTCTTTCCTCTTAGAATATAACTTCAGCACTCAGGAAGTTTAACATTCTCAGTAGCAAAGCACAAATAAGCAAGTTTATTCTTCCTAACTGAATTGACTCTGAGATTTCCTTTTGGTCATTTGGTATCTTCTTCAGAAAACAGAGAGAGAGAGAGAGAGAGAGAGAGAGAGAGAGAGAGAGAGAGAGAGAGAGAGAGACTGGATATCAACAGTACCCAAATCTCTGTAAAAAGGAAAAAAAAAATAAACACCTTAATCATGTTAATGCTTTTCTGAAACCATTCAGAAGATTGACTGAAATGTTCATTCTTCACTCAAGTATTCTCTATGAATTGGACCAAGATGGAGCTGTTCATTTCAGAATCGACAAGGAAAGCGGCATAGTTTCTGCCATGGAATAAGACGTGGAAGAACAATTTATTTATTTATTTATTTATTTATTTATTTATTTATTTATTTTTGTGGTACCAGGGATTGAACTCAGGACCTTGCGCTTGCCAGGCAAGTACTTATTCTACTGAGCTGTCTCCCTGGCCCCATGGAAGAACAATTTAAAATGTACATGTGTCCTGAAAGCTTGGATGGAAATATTAAATATTCAGCCTATTTATCCTGCAGTCTCTACCTGTTCTACAACACAAATTAACACCACCACCAAATTAACTGGATAATAATACAGTCCTTCCTCAGTGTCCGTGGGTGTTTGACTATAGGAACTCCATTAATACCAAAATGCCAGGATGCTCAAGTCTTCATGCAAAATAGTAATGACCTAAGATTTGTATAAATCTATGTAATCCTCCTGTATACATTATCTCTACATTATTTATAGTACCTAATAAACATCAGTGCTATGCAAAGTCACTGTGTTGTTTAGGAAATAATGAAAAAGTCTGCCAGTGCTCACCATGGGTGTAATTTTTATGAGTATTTTTGTTCTTAAAATTTCCTGAATCATTTTCATCTGCAGTTGGTGAGTATGCTAGTGTAGAATGTGTGGACATGAAGGGCTGGAGTAAATCATACCTAGAGTTACCTTAGGGTATCCCAACATAAATATAATATTTATTTGTAAGAAGCAAAATATTTGTCCTTTGGTTTCTTCTTTGAAAGCTATCGATTGTACCAGTAAACTCTGAAAATTATTTTCAAATGTTTTAATTGAGTAATTAAAAGTTGAATACTATATTTGATTTCCCATGTTTTAATTGCTATTTTCTGGAATATATTATAGATAGATAGATAGATAGATAGATAGATAGATAGATAGATAGATAGACAGGCAATCAGGTGTTATAAGTACTTTCCAGAAATCTGCATTATTACTTAGAAAATAATAGGGTATCAGGCAGCAGTTACTGTATTACGACTCACAGTGCTACATGAGGACTGTATCAGGAATGTAAAGCAGGAATCTCTACACAAAGCCTAAATTGCCCTCCTTACAGATTCAGACCTACCAAGGCCTGCCTTAGTGACCAGCTCACAGATCTTCGTGGCTGAGAAACTGGGGTACTTGATTGAAAGAAAGGGATCTAGAAACAATTAAGTGGCTGAGCAGCCCTACTGTGCCACCCTATCTCAACAACAGTTCTTTCAAGTACCAATAACAGAACATACTCCAAAGCAGTAGAAACAAGAAGGATGAAAGGACTTTGGATGTTTTCATATAAAGAAATACAAATATTTGAGGATGTAGATATGTTTACCTTGATTTGAACTTTATACATCTATACTGGTATTGAAACATGCAGTGTTACTCCATAAATATGTACAAGTTTTATATGTCAATTAAAAATGAATTAACTTTTTAAAAAAGTAGCATAAACCATAACCAGATACTCAAAGAGTATTGCTGATGTGACTTGGACACATGCCAAACACCTCGGAGCTTCCACAACGCGCTGCCATTCTAGCTGTGTCATTGCCCACAAGATGACTCAGCATTTCTAGGCCCTGATTCCAAGGAAGAAGAAAAGACATTTGTTTCCACGTGGACCTTCTTTTTAGAGTCTTCTCAGTCACCTGACCTTCAGATCTCCTTACACAAGGTTAGATCACATGTTCATATTCTCACTGCACAGGAGACTAGGAAAATGATTATGTATCATTCTCTGCTTTTATCATGGGAGGAAGTCTCCCCTAGCAAGAAAATCTGCTTGCCAACAAACCTCAGAACCACAAACTTCCAAGTCATACATCCTGTATCACCCACAGAAAGTTCAGGCAATGGAGAGAGCAGAATGCGCAAGCTTAACAAAAGGACAGGCGACCTCTGACCTGGAGATCTGCTGGACTCTCCTAGAGCATGATCACGCGGTTTCCTATCAGGCTGCCTTTGAACCAAGGCGATACTCTTAGGGAGAAGAGGTGTAGCAAAAACAAACAACAGGCGGGATTTGGATGTGCATGTGTGCGACGGATCACATGCAAAAACAGGAGCTAAGCAAATTGGAGGTTTTAGCTATCCATTTTTTTCTTCATTACAAAGCAGCTAGATGATAGTCTAGGGCAGTGGTGGTGAACCTTTTAGAACTTTCAACGATACACACAGCCTGCTATGGCTGGTGTGCCGTAGGTTCATTACCACTGGTGTAAGGCAGCATGGTTGTTCTGCGATGTGGCCTCACTTTTTAACTTTCTGTCCTGTTGTTATCTTTGGAGCACGCTGTCTACTATACCTTTGTGAAATGACACCTATTTCGCCAGCACTCTCAGACATCATGACCACATTCTAGACAGGAAGAAGAAGCGGCAAGGACATTGGTGGATGCCAACAGTCATTTCTTTGTAAACAAAATTCTTGAAAGTCTTACCCTGTAACTTTCATTTTAATGCCAGTAACTGTCATATCCAACTCCAGCTGCCAAGCAGAAAGGGAAATGTCATTTTACAGCTAGGCTCATGCTATCCTGAGTGATGTCAAAGTTCTGGTTGTAACAAGGAAGAAGACAGCGAATTTTGCTCTCGACTTTAAGACCATCTTCTTAGGAACCTCTGCGCCCTGAGAGCCAAGTGGAGGAAGAAGCGAATGCGCAGGCTGAAGCGTAAAAGAAGAAAGATGAGACAGAGGTCCAAGTAAAACAGCTCGTACACCTGTGGAGGCCAAAATAACAGAAACGAAGCATGCTGGAGGCTGACAACGCTGGTGCAAGTTTTGAACTGCATGCTGTCTAGAATCTCTCAATGATTAGAACTTCATTGCCATCTGATCGCCAACCCCACTCAAAGAGAGATCCACCTGGTTCCAACTAAGCAGTCTCCTGGTTTTTTGCCCTGGACCTGTGGCATTCTGGACTACTTCTGTCCTCGCTTTTGGCTTAGTGTAAAGTGTATACAATAAATCATCTCTTCTGTGTTAGCTGAAGAATCAAAAAAAAAAAAGGGGGGGATTTTGATTAGGCAACTTGTAATGTGTTATAATTTAGGGTCTCCATATTTTTTTTTTAAGTTTTAATTTTAAGACAAGACCTCGGGGCCAGGGAGATGACTCAGTAGAATAAGCGCTTCCCTGGCAAGCGCAAGGGCCTGAGTTCAATCCCCAGTTCTGCCAAAAAGAAAAAAAGTTCTCACTAAGTCAGTAAATGGGATCAAATTTGTGATGCTCCTGCCCCAGCCTCTCAAAGTACCAGGATTACAGGGGTGCACCACCATTCCTGGCTACCATGTAGGATTTTAACATGGAAATGCAGAGTGAAAGTGGTAGAACAGGGTCCTTCAACCCATTCTTTTAATTTTGGTGGGTGGATTATAGAAGAGAGATGAAGAAAGAGGATCATTTTCTGGCAAGCACCCTAGTTGTTCTAGGAACGAGCAGGTGGCTGTTCAAAGATCAATGATGACAGCACCTGCCATGAATAGAAGAAATTCCGTAGAAAGGTCTACAGACACTTCTGGAATCTTTGCATGCTAGTTTACTCCAGAAACACAAAGCCTGGGTCAGTGAGGATATGAGTGTGTGAAACAGTGAGAGAAGGATTTTTCAAGACTGCCTAGATAGATAGATAGATAGATAGATATAGAGATATAGAGATATAGATAGATACATATTTTTTCTACTAGTGAACTGTTTCTATGTTCTTGTGGACGATAGGCTTGAGGTGGTAGGTAATATTACCTGTTCATATATGGATTTTACCACAACAGCTGGGAGAATATGAGCTAGATGCAGGCTGTATTCAAAACTGCTGGTCTTCTAGAACAGTAGTCATGAATCCTTTAGAGTTTTCTATGATACAAACAGCCAGTTGTGGCACGCGTGCCAGTGGTTCACCACCACTGTCCTAGAAGGATGAGTCAGACCAAACTGTGCACCTTTCAATTGCCTGATCTTTCTTTGGGAAACAAAATAGAACATTAAGGGCCCGGGAGATGGCTCAGTAGAATAAGTGCTTCCATGGCAAGCACAAGGGCCTGAGTTCAATCCCCAGTTCCGCCAAAATAAATAAATAAATAAATAAATAAATAAATAAATAAATAAATAAAATAGAACAGTAAAAAGTTAAGTCCCCCCGAACATGAGATGTACAGTGAAAACGAAAGTAGACAAATATAGGCTAGAGTAAGTAGGAAAAGATTCATGGAGGTGCTACCTCTTAAACTGGACCTTATAAAATGGGAAGAATTTGGATGCTGAAAATATAGAAAATGAAGAACACTATGTTGACAAATGATAATTGAAACACCACTGAGAAGGAAAGAGATAATTGAGGGAGAAGGTTCAGAGGAAGTACTTCTTCAGGGGATTCCAGAAGAATTGGGAGGAAATACAAACAGAGGACAGGGGAAGTAAATTATTATGAAGGGGGCCAGTAGAGTCTAAGTCATCGAACTCCTCTCTATCTCTCTTTTCATTAATATTCCCATTTAATTATCCAATCATACAAAGGTTTAAGAAAGTCAGTAAATTAAATCTACTAAAACTTTGATGAAGAATATCAAGAATGAGATACGCATTTCTGGTAGGAAGAGGAACAGGTACACTGCTTGGAAAGCCGTCTGGCAGGGCTTAGTGGAGTACATACTGTGCACATATGTGCTATAACACATAAATCCCACATATATATGTAGATAGGGTACATAAATACAGATGTACGTATAATAGTACTCATGTATATATAAATATATATAATTATCGGGCTGGGGAGATGGCTCAGTGGAATAAGCACTTGCCTGGCAAGCACAGGGGCCTGAGTTCAATCCCTGGTTCTGCCAAAAAAAAAATTAAAAAAAATAATAATTATCTTGGTGTTCATAATGAATGGAATGGATAAGTAAAGTCAAGACTGCACACTATGGAATAATATGCTATTATTCCAATGCACTGAACTAGATATACATTTAGTGACCTCCATGGGCACTATAAGCATGATTTTGAATTTAAACAGAAATTGAGCACTGGGGAGATAGCTCAGTAGAATAAGCAACTGCCTGGCAAGCATAAGGTCCTGCGTTCAGTCTCTGGTACTGCAAAAAGAAGAGGGAGAAGAGGAAAAAGAAGAAGAAAGAAGAGGAAAGAAGAAAGAAGGAGGAGGAGGAGGAGGAGGAAGAAAAGGAGAAGGAGAAGGAGGAGGAGGAAGGGGAAGGGGAAGGGGAAGGGGACGGGGACGGGGACGGGGACGGGGACGGGGACGGGGACGGAGACGGAGACGGAGACGGAGACGGAGACGGAGACGGAGACGAAGACGAAGACGAAGACGAAGACGAAGACGAAGACGAAGACGAAGACGAAGAAGAAGAAGAAGAAGAAGAAGAAGAAGAAGAAGAAGAAGAAGAAGAAGAAGAAGAAGAAGGACGAGATGTAAATACAAAGTCATTCATGTACACTAAAACACAAAAACATGGGATTTACAAAGATTCTTTAAAAGGATTTGTAAAAGAAAGGAGAAAAGCTAGATGCTAAATATGAAGAAGAAATTGATCCATTAATCGAGACAGGAGCATTCATACACTAATGATGATATATGGTCTGTGAGGTCATTCTTTGTGCCTAAAATCTGGTCCAAGCTTTTCTCCCCCTACAAAAGGAACCTTTGAGAGACAGGGCAGAGTCTTAGCTCTCCTAATATTGTGAAATGTATGAATATCAGAAAAATATAATTGTCTTACAGGTAAAATGTAAATAATAAGAATTTCATTGGGTAATCAAGATAATTAAGGATGAGAAGTAGATGTCCAGATTTGGAGCCATGCCCAGATGTTAGGTGGTTGTCTGGGTTTACTAGGTGGGAGGAGACCCACTGTAAACTTCAGACCTCTCTCTCAGTCTTTGTGTTTAATTCCTTCCTGAAAAAAGTAATGAATCATTCCACTGTGGACTTTTGGTCTCGAGCAAATAGTCAAAATGATCCACAGTAGTTAAATCCTCCAGTGCAGGAGTGCATAGTCCTGCTCCAGGTTGACTTCAGAGAGCACACAGAGAAAATAACACATCTGTAGATTTCAGCTTAGAGAAACTCATTGCCACCAATATTCTCCCGTATAGTCAGCGTGAACCCCGCTCTGTGCCCTTTTCTGGCCATCACTTACCGAGGAAGCCAGTCCTGCCAATTCGCTGATTACCAGTCAGCATGAGCTGGGTGACGACGGCTAATGTAGCCAACTGACACGGTGGGGAAGAGAAGACTGGCCAAAGTGTAATGACCTACGCTGGCACTGCGTCGGATCCTGGGGATTCTGCTGGCCTTTGATCAAAGGTCTGGTGCTGTGTGCACTTAGATCTTTGGGAAACAGTGTTATGCTATAGTGTAATCGGAAAGAGAAATTTATAGCTATGTAGTGGAGATATTGTTTGCAGCCAAATTTGCAAATAAATAAAGGACTGGGAGACTCATAGGGTCCTCTCCATTTAAAGTACCTAAGCAGCTAAGAACACAGTTTGAGGCTTTTAAAAGTTAAAATGAAATGTGATCAAAATATCCTTTTCTCTGAAACCATCTAAGCAAGAATAAAACACACTGCCTTCTCACCTTATGAAAGAACTTTTTGAATACTCTATATATCTTGTCAGAGAACGTTATTCATGCAGTCTGTCAGTGATCTCTTTAGTCTCAAAAAGGAAGAACATGGTTTTTGTATGTGCTCATGTGGTTCTGGGGATTGAATCCAGGGCCTTACCCTGATAGGCAGGGCAAGGAAAGAACAAAGGATAGAACAACTGCTCTACCACTCGGCTACACTCTCAACTGAAAAGGTGGGGACTCTGAAAGGGGTCAACAAGCTAAAAGAATTCTTTCTTAAAGAAATGTATTTAGTACAGGGTCTACAGGGTCCCACTTCATAGATTGGACTCATAGTGATGCTCCTGTTTTCAGCCTCTCAAGTGCTGGGATTACAGGAGTGTGCCACCACACCCAGACTCAATTGCTGTCTCAGCATGCCCCGGGGGTGGGGCTAGCACAGCACGCTGGGGATCGAACCCTGGCTGCTGTGCTTTCCCTAAGCAGGTGCTTTAGTCCGCTGAGCTATCTGGCCAGCCCAAGCTAAAAGAATTCTCAGCTATGTATTTGTAGATGAAGTCAAGCTAAAGTCTGGGACCACATAGATCTTCCATGCTCACTTCTTTCTGTCTTTACAAAAAGCATGTCTCAGAGAATCTGGATAACTTGCCCCGTGTTGAAGAGCCAGTACATTTCCACCCAATACACAACTATTGAGTACTGTTACATGACAGATATTCTGTAATGGATAGAGGGACTAAGAATACCAGCATGCACATTAGAGCCAGTGTTCCTGGACAGCATTTTAACTTCACCAGTTAGTAGTTGTATGACCTTGGGAAAGTTACTTAACTTTTTTAGGCTCCAGTTTCATTACCTGTTAAATGAGACGACAGGAAGTCTATACTTCTGGGATAGTCATAAAACTTAGAAGAGTCACTATGCTCAATGATCAAAGCACAAAATAATGCCTAGTGTTACGGTTTGCGTCTAGGTGTCCCCGCAAAGCCTCATGCAGTCTTGAGGTGACTTCTGGAGTTGGTGATTGATTACTGTGGGAGTGGATGCTGCACCTACCCTGGGCAGGTGATTTGCATTACAATGTAAGGAGGGAAGCGAAGCTAGCTGCTTGAGCTGCTGCTACTCCTCCCTTGGGCGCTTGCCCTTTGCCACGGCCATGATAGGTTGTTCTCTGCCATGTGCCAAGCTGCCTTGAAGCCAGCTGAATATGGACTAAACCTCTAGTAACTCTGAGCTAAATAAACATTTCCTTCCTTCAGTTTGGGTGTCGGGTATCTGTCCTAGCAAAGAGAGAAGATAACTGAAACACCTAGCACATAGCAAGAAGGCTATAAATATTTATCAATTAAATACTAGTTATGGGCCCTGAAGAAGTTCTCTAGCTTTTGTTAAGTCAGACAGCACAAAATATTGGGCGAAATGTGACACCAGCAAATCTAATTAGTGCATTGTGTGGTTTGAAGGCCCCAGCTTGTCTAGCTTGCCCATGCCACACCCTGCAATGCTTAGTTCAGTGCCTAGTATATGACATATTTATTCAGTCCTTAATGAGCACATGGGTGGATAGATTAATGAATAAGTGATGGCCCTGAAGGCTTAAGGAGCAGGCACACGGAGAAGCAAATACTTGAGTGCGACCTGAGGGACTGAGAAAGGGGAAGATTTCTTCACGTAGAGGGATTCTTTGTCTTTCACAAAGGAAAAGGGATTTTAGGCAATTGCAGACAGAGCAATGCACAAGCGTGTGAAGCGGACTGGATCTCTTCCTCTGTGTGTACAGCCTACTCTTCTTCTCTGGGGGCTTGGGGGTTAGACCTGGGTGCGTGACGCAGTGCGCAGCACCTGCCCTCTGATGTGCCCCTTGATGAAACCAGGAACTCACGAAGACGCTTCTGGGGTTGTCAGTTGTTCTTTCCTTTAGCACATGTTCATCCCAGGAGTTGGCTGACTGCAGAAATCCAGCAGGGATTAAGACACTGCCTGCGTATTTACTCAGCCCATCTGCTCACTGCCAGAGTTCGATTACATTTTATTTTGAATGTAATAGATATTTTCCTTTTGTTGGCTCCTCTTTCCCCAGGGGCTGGACTGAATTATTTACTTTTGAAAAAATATCAAAATGACAAATCATCGGGTGGTTCTTTTTTTTTGGATTGAACTTGGGCCCTTGCACTTGCCAGGCAAGCGCTTATTCTACTGAGCCATCTCCCCGGCCCTGGTGGTTCTTATGACAGAGCTATCAGATTGTCCCCCACATCCATTCTTCTCTTCATCTATAGCAATAGCTTCTCTGATTTTTTTTTTTTTTTTTTTGATTGAACTCAGGACCCCACGCTTGCCAGGCAAGCGCTTATTCTACTGAGATTTCTCTCCAGCCCAGCTTCTCTGATTTTTATCTGAGGACATGAACATTCAGACTAAAGACAGCACTTCCTCCTTGCCTTAGTAGGACTCTAAGTGATTAAATAGATTCGTGTGTTTAACCTCCCCCAAAAATGCATTTAAAAGAATGATACTTTCTTTTAATGAAAAAAGTGTTCATATGTAACAGTAGATGTCTGGGCTTTTGGTACTCTGCGGAGGGCCATGTGGAGTACTTAACCTTAGAGAGGAGAAGCCTGTATACCCTGTTTGAGCCATTGTTCTTTTGAACCTATTGATGCTTTCTGCTTGTGGCAGCCACACCTTATTCTAAGCAAACCACTTCCTGTGGCTCCCTGCCCTGCCAGTTCCTTGACTCTTCCAAGTCACTTATTACTACTCAAAGAATAAAAAAGAAAATGTACTAAGCAAATAAAAATAATTACAACAATAATGATGATGACAATGAACATGTCACAGAAAGTTTGCTTCTTTCTTTACCAACCAAAAATATCACATTGTGAATTCTGTGACTACTTTTATTATTTTTGGATTATTCATTTGCATTCTATGAATGTAGGTGATTAAGAATCAGTTCGTGAGTGGGAGAGGAAGCAAGTGATAAACTGTATAGAAAAGGAGTAGAAATGTTTGCTGAAGCAAGTTAAGTGGAAGAACATAGGCTGCCCGACAATATATAAATTGCACCTTTATAATACAATGTTATATTGTGATTAAGGATTGTGTTCGTCAATAATATTGATTGCTTTGGGAAAGCGAACAGGATATTTTGTCAAATAAGCAAGGAGGCTGCACAATAATGTGTAAATATATATGCATGTCTCTGTGTGTGTGGATACATGCATATACATTTCTGTCTCTGCATATATAGAAATAACATGAGCTATAGACACTGAAGTGTTAGCAGTCGTAATCTTTGGCCAGGAAGATTATAGATAATTTTTACTTTCTTTGTTTTGTTTTGTGGTGCTAGACACCAACCCAGGGACTCCCATATAGTAGGCAAGCACTGTATAATTGAGCTACATGCCAGCTTTGCATTTTATAATTTTTTAAAGTAAACACATTATTGCCAGGGAGATAGCTCAGTACAATAAGTGCTTGCCTGGCAAGTGCAAGGTCCTGAGTTCAATCCCTGATACCGCAAAAAAATTAAAATAAATAAAATAAAATAAACACATTATTTGTATAAATCTTAAATTCTTCCTTTTTAAATCTTAAATTCTTTAAGAAGTAGTTCTGGGTTGGTGATAGAAGCAGAAATAAACCCTCATATTAGTTAAGGTTTCTGTATTATACTGATCAGAGTAATATCCATTTATACTGTGATATAAAAAAATCTTAAGGACTAGTAACTTAACACATCAAAGGTACAGCTCTTACTCATATAAAATTCAGTGTGGGACAGTTGGGGCCCAGTGGCTCTGGGATCCACCTCAACAGGAGGTAACCATTGCAGGAGAAGAGAGGAATGAAGACATTTCCATTCATGATTTAGGGACCGAAACTAAGGCAAAGTCATCACTTAACCGCAAGGGAGGCTGCTGTCAAATGGAGGAGGGGGACATGGAAGTATGGGGGAGGTGTCATGAGTCCTGTTTCTATGACATAAACCTGTGATTATTTTTTCTCAGCTGAAAATTAAAATTTGTAGAATGGCAAGTAAGTAATCATATTTAGCATTGGTTTTTAAAAAATAAAAACACAACAGAATATACTATTGCTGGTCTTAGCTATTCCCTCATTGCTGGGACAAAATAGCTGGCACCCACAGTTTAAGGAAAGAGAGGTTTATTTTGGCTCACAGTTTGTAGAGGTTTCACTGTGTAGGTGGCTGGTTCCAAGGCAGGATGCCTGGCACAGGGGCATCGCAGAAGAGAAGCACCCAGCAGAGAGTGAAGGAGGAGCAGGGAAAGCATAAATCTTTCCAGGCCATGACCCCCATGACCCACCTCTTTCAACTAGATCCCACCTCTTAACACCAAGTCAGCTAAAACCCTCCTGTTATCCAATCTTTAAAAATTCCCACCTATTGATGTAGGGAGAAAAGCTGATCTTGGGTGGGTGACCTCCAACTAATACAGGGAACCTCCAAATAATATAGGGGAAAAATGATCTCCCAACCTGACCTGGATGAGTTCGTGTTCTCTAAAACCAAAGAATGAATTTTGGGAACAAATGGAGGTTATGAGCCAAATATATTTATTGAGGGAAAGAAAGCTCCTGTCTAAGAGAGGGACAGGAGGGGGGCCCGAGTGGATTGTCCCCAGGAAGCTGTCTCTTCCAGGGACTTTTATGGAATAAAACCATGCAGTGAGGCAGGTCTAAGGTGGTAAAGAACATGGGAACTCACTTAGGTGGGCACGAGGTGGGACAAAACTATAGTCAACCAATGAGATTACAAGCACCATTGCTCAGGTAAAATTGATTAAGTCCAGGACCAAATGGGGAAGCGAGTCATGTAGCAAGCGAGTATGAATGTAGAACGGGATTTTATCAGGTAGTCATCCGGTAGTAGTCGGATTAACGATTCTTCTGGCTTCCTCAGGGTGATGATCAATCTCGGATGTCAATCTTTAGGGAGGTCGGTATTTGTTTGATCTTTGGTCTTTAGTTCTGGCCCATGGTGGGAGAATCTGTCTCCCTCACAGTAGCAAGGTATCTTGTCTTCTTTGTTATCTCCTTTGAGGGCCTGTTCCTGTCTGACTGCCTATGATATTTCTATCTAATTTGGCTGTCTACAACACTATGAGAGACATTTCAGACCTGAACCATAACACTGCATGTTTGCTGTAGTTTTAAAAATAGCCAAAAATGGGCTTGGCTGTGAGAAAACTGGATAAAGATGAAAGTAAGACTAAAGGTATCCTGTTTTCCATTCCAGCTCTTTAAGGTAGAAGACCTGTTAAAGCCCTGTTAATTCATGAAGGCGAGGGTTACACCCAGCCATGGTCAGGTGGAGAGACAGAAGACTAAGGACTGAGATGATAGGACAACAGCTGGCCAGGAAAAGGGTCTAGAAAGCACAAAATAAATTCTTGTCTTGGGATAACAGGAGTACTAAGCAGAGCAGTGAGCTGGCAAGGATTCGGGGAGAAGAGCCAAGGTCCAAATAAGATGGAAAAAGTCAGGAAGACAGCCAGGTTTGGGTAGTGTCAATGCCAGGAATGAGAGTCGTAGGCAAGCATGTAGGGTGGGATAAGAGTGGGGTTTAAGCAATTTGCTTCAAATGGAAGCTACTCTTTGAGTCCTGATCTCAAGAAACAGCAGGCGGTGATGTGTCATCAGTTTGACTAAAATGGACCTGGCTAATACAGCAGAAACAAATCCAGCACTGCCCTGGCCCATGGGAAAATCTCACAGGCCAAATTGGGGATGAAGGCTCCATGGAAACCCCAAGGGGAGATGAAGCATTGATGTAGACATAGGCCAGGATAGGCTGTGTAGACACAGTAGGTGTGGTAGATGTCAGGAATGCGGATTTACTCCAGGGGCCACAATGGTTGGATTAGCATCCCAGTAAGTAATTGGTGACAGTGAGGGCAAAGTCCAGCTCTGTGAGAGAAGAATCTAGTGGGAGGTACTGTGATCAGGGCCCCACAAAACATGGGGGCATCCCAACAGGTGCCCCCTAGGAGGAGAACTTTTATGGCAAAAAAGGAAAATGCTTGGTCATTTTGACACGAGAAAAATAACCTCCAACCTATTAGATGTCAGATGTGCTCAGTTTGTCATCTCCCAATGCCAGGGAATGAAATCACTAACCAGAGAAGGAAGTTAAGGAATTTTGTTGGAACCAAGTAGAGGAATAGCTCCTGGATTTCCAGGAATGGTTCCCAAATTGTGGCAAACAAGGCTCTTCATCAAAGGTAATTCATACAGCTAAATCACAACATGAGTGCAGTGTGGATCAAACTACAATCTGCAAGTAGAGCTGCTAGGTTTGCATTCATCCGATAGGAAAACGAATCATGTCGAGAAACTATAGTGAAAGAAGAAAGGCATTTTGTGGAAGGAATGGGTCCAGATGTTTGGTCACCCATTTATCTGGGTGTCTGATACCTATCTGGGCCCACCAGACCAGGTGGTACTAATTATAGAATAATCTCAAGTTTCTGTTTATCTCTAGAGAGGCCTGGCTACTGTGTCTCCATCTTAAGGCCTGACTGTCCAGAATTCCCTCCAGGCACAATTCTAATGTCTTCATTCTCCTGTGCTGACTTCCCCAAAGCCCCAATCCCCCTGACTGCGTATTAATTTCTATGTAACTTAGCTGTCTATAGTATTTGTCTGTGTGTCTGTTTGTTTGAGACAAGGTCTCACTATGCAGCCCAGGCTGGCCTTGGAGTCACCATGTAGCCCAGGCTGCCTGAGCCTCCCTGGTGCTGGGATTGCAGGTGTGCACCACCACACCCAGCTGGCTCTAATACTTCTGGGCAAAGACAAAGGAGGAGGCTGGATCTGTTAGAACTCATGCACTGGTTGAGAATCGCTTTTGCAAGACAGCCTTGTAAATAAATAGCCACCTGGCTCTTCTACTGCCCTTTGCTACTGGGAGTAGCTGTTCATATGCAGGATTAGTTACCGACACAGAGAAGTAGGGTGGGAGGGAGAAAAAGGCACCTATACTGGCTAACTAATCATTATATATTAGGATACCATGATTGGTTTTATTAAGGACCTTGGGAGAAAACTCAAATCTTCATGCTTTATTTCTTAGAAAGGTATTTTAATAAAAGTTTAGTTTTTTACCTCCTCAGTTAAATTCTTCCCTTGTGCCTAGATGCTGGATTTGATGTTCTGGGGCAGCCCAGAATGCACAAAGTGCTCTAGGAGGCAAAAATTCCAAATGCTAATAGGGCTCTGGTGAGGCTCAAATAAATCAGTGACTAGGAATGTTCGCTGAACTTCCCAAAGTAATTGAAAATGAGTAGCACACGCATGTTTACTGATCCACAACTTTGCGAGTGTGGCAAGAGAGTGTTCAGGGCTGAAAGTTCACAGGGCTGCTCACTCTTGGGCTGCAGCAAGAACCCTGAGACCTGAGCATGACAAGCTAGGGTGTCTTTGGTAAGAGGTGCCTTTGTCTGGTAATCCCGGAAGTAAAGGGGACAGGTGGCAGCAGTGTCTGGAAGGGAGGTTTCTGAGTCTCCCTTCCAGAAAATGCGGAGAGGTGAGGTGGCTGGGGGCTGAGGGATACACCACAGGCTGAGTCCTGCCTTCCGCTCCCACTCAAGATACCTTGATCCATTCCTGAGCTACCATTTTAGGGACAAATATACCACCTGTCCCTGACCACTTTTTTTGGTGATGGACATAAGAATCCAGAGCTTTTTAAGTATACACACCACCTCTGATCTGCCCCCATCCAACCCCTCTCAGTCCTTGCTTTTCTCATGTAAAGTGTTTCTTGGGACCTGCAAAGGGTTTCTATTTTTGGGAGACTGCTTTGCAGATGTGAGAGGAGGCTGACTGCACCACTGTCAGCTCAGCCTTATCAGACAGGCCTTATCCGTTAACACCACCACGGGAACTCATTAGTAGATGTCAGCTGAAACTAAGAGCAGGCCAGAAGAGTAAGAGGAAGCAGGTGGAGAAGGGGCCTTTGTTGTGACAAATGAGAGCCTGAAATGCCTTCAAAATTTTGCTAGGCGGGGCCTGAATGTGCCACCGAAAGTAGCTTTCCCTTCTCTCCCAGACTCTGAGGGTCATGGGAGGCAGGTGCTGATTATCAAAAGGTGTCACCTCACTGTCACTGTGACTTGTTGATGTCCAAAATAACTTACTTGCTAAGAATTCCAGATCCAAAGAGGTATACTAACATATCAAGCCACATCAGTTGGCATTTATTACAGGTCCCCATCCTCAGAGAAACTAGGAATGGAGATTTATAAGCTTATAAAATCCCAGGAACGTAAGTTTTATTATTCTGGTTCTGATTCCAAGGGCATTTGATTCTGGGACCAGGGCTGTTTCTGTGCTCCAAGGAGACAGTGAGGAGGCAGATAAGGCGCCACATAAAATCTCCAGGAGATGGAATGCATAAACCTATCTGGAAGTCACCGACCCAGCTGGAGACGATCACAATGAAGGGTCACACACTCGAGAAGAGGGTCACGAAGGTAAAAACTGGGAGAAAAGAATTGACTGGAAGGAGGATTCGACTTGAAGCAAGGTAGGGCCAGTCTGAGGTTTCCCTGTCAAGGTGAGGGTGGGGTGGATTATCCACAGAGAAAGGCTGCGGTGGAGGTGATAGAGACCGGAACGACCTGCTGTCTGAAAAAACCAAGACAGAGAATGACTCAGTTGATGACATCCTTTTAATATGCAGTTAAGAGAAGGTGCAAGCAATGTCCTGGATGCAGGTGACCGAGGGACACAACCTCGGGGCAAGTCAAGCTGCCCCAGCCTTGGCCTCTTCCAGCAGGGATGCCGAGATGCGCAGACACGTTGTGCTAATTCTATCTCAGACTAGCAGACAGAAGGGCCTCTGTCTGGGGGAGGAAAAGCTCCAGGGCTGGGACACATCGGAAAGGGGGGAAGTAAGCTCCCGGCTATTTTTAGTTCTGCAGCTCTGTGCATAGTGGAACTGGGGTGTGCGCATGCTTGAGAATCCATCAGATGGAAATCTAGGCACGAGTGGCCTGCTCTCTGACTTCCTTTCCACCTAAAATACTTCTTTCTACAGCCTGACCTGTGGTGGCCTTGTTTCCTACCCACTGGTGCTGTGTTGATCCGCAGCATAAGGCCTCCATCCAAGAAATCAGCTGACCCCTGAGGACAGGACACCAGCATAAGGACAGACCCTGAGGAGTCAGCTGTGAGACAAAATAAAGGACAGTTTCTAGAGTCCCTAATTTTTAACAATTGCCAAACAGACTCAGCTTGGTTGGAATTCCATAGAACTGTAAAAGAAGCCACTGACCATTTTCCCAGAGCCGCACTGGCAACTCTACACCCTCACAACACCTTAGAGCTTTCCCACCAATAAAATTTGTTTACAAAGTATGATGTCATTGGAAAAACCTCTGATTGGCTAAATCTATTCTGGAGAAAAGCCCTTCTGCTGGCAGAAAAAGTTTTTTCCAAGATTTTTTTTTTGGGGGGGTGGGGGGGACAACAGACATCAGATTTAGTTTCTGCCTGTTTGTATAATACCTGAGTACAGTAACAGTAGTGAAGCTACGATCATTTAGGAGGCTACTCCTGCTAGGACTCTGAGGTTGCTCTTCCTTGAGCATTTCAATGCCCAACCTCACCCCGGCGGTCCCTGCCTGGGTAAGTGGGAAGGAAACATGAAGGGGTTTACTGAGGAAACTGACTTTCAGAGGCCACATAGCAACGGCGAGTCTGAAGCTCAGCCAAGGAGTACTGTGAAGCCAAACTGAAGGGGGCTAAGGCTCGGGGAACCATGGAGAGTCTTCGACCCAGAAACGTCTATGAGTTGCGCCCACGCCACGTGTCAGGTAGGCAAATGGCCCTTGCCTTCAAAGAAATCAAAGCATACATTTAGGCTGTGTTGCTTTTTCTACAAAGAAAAAACTAAACATACTAAGACAGCAGAGTAAGTGATATGGGCTCTGTGATACATGAACAAAAGGGAATCATGCATGGTTTCACTAAGAAATAAGTAAAAGGATGTATAATCCTGCTGCTCTGACCAGAATTCTCCCCTTGACCTTCTCCAAGGCCCTATTTAGTCGCCAGCTCTGGCTCATTGATAACTGATTCTTGGGGAAAGCTGCAGCTGAAGAAAAGGAAGCCAAACTATAATGAGGGGGCTCTGCCACTGCCTTGTCATGTTTTATTCTTCCTCTCCTTCTCTTCCTTCTATCCTTCCCTTCCACTTCTTTTTTTCTTTTAAGAAATAAAGGAGGGGCTAGGGAGATGGCTCAGGAGAATAAGTGCTTGCCTGGCAAGCGCGAGGGCCTGAGTTCAATCCCCGGTTCTGCCAAAAATAAATAAATAAATAAATAAATAAATAAATAAATAAAACTAAAGGTACCCCCCTCCTTGAGTTAGGGAAGACAGCCCAACTTTGTTCAGGAAGAGAGCATGTGCCTAGTCAGTAAGAGGCCTCGGGTGAATTGCCACTGCTGCTGGAACAAAACAAAAGACTGTCTGAGAACAAAAATTCTTCACAGAGGTTCCAGTGGGGAGCTACGTAGGGCCAGTTTCCCAGGAGACCAGTCAGTCAGCTCTGTTCGGTTCTGGACAGTACATTTCCTGCAGTACATTTCCAGGTCGCCACAGTGTTCTCTTCCACGGGCCTTAGTGCTGGAGCTAGTTCCCAACTCTCAGTGTCTCAACACAGAGGAGAGAAGAGGTAGTAAATCTTCCCCAGGAAGTAGGAGGTGGATTACATCACCGTGGGTGAGGTGAGGGTGAAGTGTGGATGTTAATGTGGTTAAGTCTTCACAGTTTGGGTTTCAGAGCAGTGAAGATAATAATAGAAGGATGTGGATTTCCTGTATAGCGAAGAATAGCGCCAGGGAGGGGAGAGTTGGCTGGATCCCAGGGGCAAGCTGAGCAGGGGTGGCTGCGAGCAGAACACGCATCGCAGGGGCTGAGAAAGCAGCAGGTGCACACTGCAGGGGTCTCTGACAGGTCTTGCTCTTCACACTGAAGCCCCCGAGTTGACACGGGCTGGCCGTCACTTAACGCTGCCCCCACCTCCATCCTGGATCTTTCTGTCCTTTTGGGCCCACTCATCCTGGTGCCAAGAGCTCTACCTGCACGTCCCGTGATGAATTTCCGTTCATTGTCATGGTGCGTTCCTCAGATCTGGTCTCGGCTGGCCCTTTAAACATGGTCATCTCAGCAGGCCTATGCTGGCGCAGAAAAACCTGTGACAGAAACAGTGTTTACTCCAGGCAATTGTCCCAGACTGGCTACACCCTGCTTCCTCCCCACCTGCTGCTGTGTGCTGTCTTTTTTTCCTCTTCATCCTCTCCAGGCATTGACTAAGGCTTTTTCTCTCAGCTCCACCCCAAATAATTGAAGGGCCTGGGCTATTTCCAGCATTTCTGGCAGGGTAAGAGTCTGTCATTAGCAGCTGGAACATGATTTATATAGATTCTCTCATTTGCTCCTGGCTTGTGCAGGTAACAGCCACACCGGGTCAGGGCAGGGTGCAGGGCTCCTCCCAGCACCAACCGGCTCGGCCAGGTCTACCTCAATCCTTTGGAAAGGGTGGTATGAGGAACGCCACATCGTGCTTTTGGAAGATGATCCATTCAGGAACTAGTGTTCAAAGGACCAGCTTCAAAGAAGCGTGGAACTTCTGGTTACTCTTAGAGAGGACAAGGCAGGAAAGGTAGAAACTCAGAGCTTTTCTCCGCTTCAGTTTCTTTTGCCCAGAACTGCAGAGACTTTCTTCACTGAAGCTCTGGAAGCCACACTGCTCTTTGCCCCTTCAGATCCTGAGCGGTGGCTTCTCTTTGCTTAGGTCAGACCAGACAGAGACCATCACATGGACAGAGGATAAGCTAACTCCTGGGCCCTTCCTTAATTAGCAATTTATTAAAGTCCCAATATGTGTTTTCTCGGAGACAGGACTTGACTGCTGGTTTTGCCAAAAGAAAAACAAAACACAGCAACTTTTCACTTGGACCTACAGGTATCCAATAGTCAACTGAAAGCAAAGCAGAATTCACCTTCATTTTTTTATCTGTCTCATTTTATTATCTTAAAAATGTGGGTCAGATCCCTGCTCAGCTCTGTGTTTTTTAATAAACTAATCATTTGGGAAGTAGCTGTCTAAAAGCTGGAAATACTAGGTGGAATAACCCTAAATTAACACAGACTAAGGATAATAAATTAAAAGATTTACAGGGACATCCACATGCTGTGAGTGCCCAGAAGTCTCCCGCCACTGCTCTAGAAACCTAAGGTCACTTTAGACTCCAGAAGCAATTCCACAAGCAGAAAACGAATTCTCGAAGTGAGCAGAGCACCCTCTCAAGCAATGAGAATTTCTCCAGAGCTTTCTTGTAAAAACGGAACCGAGATAATCATCAAGCAGATCCCAGCCCACCTCTGCTCCTAAGAAAGCTGTCCTTCTTTTGTTAAGGGGCACTCAGATGCTCTTCATCAGCGCTATGCTCCCTTCCTATTTTCTTTTATTTTCCTACTGTGCCTAATAAATCAGCTTATATCTCTCATTGGTGTATCCTGAAATGCTATTCTGCAGCCAGAAGTTGAGAACCTGCCGAAGCCAAGTGAGGGCCTTGTGTCCTTTTTACAGGGAACCTCATCTTCTGACAGGACTTCCAAAAGAACAGCATCTCTGAGTTCCACTCAAGTCCCCGCAGACCTTTGTGACCCAGCCACTCTCTTCTGCTTCTTCCATAACATTGAGATCCCTTCTTTTCCTCCCACAGATGACAAATTTTCTTTCACAAAGATTAAATTAAGGGAAGAGAGAGGAAGAGCAGAGGGCCAAGGAGCCGAGAGCAGGGGTCAGAGCAGTGACTGTGGTGGAATGCAAAATCAGAGTCTATCTGTAAGCCTCCAGGACAGACAACTCCGTGGTGGTGGTGGTGGTGGTGGTGGTGGTGGCGGCAGCAGGGGTAGTAGTGGTGGTAGAGGCGTCTCTCACTTCAATTACTCTCCAAATCTGATTATCTCTATCTCCCCTCCAGGAAGATGGGGTGCTTAATCCTGTGAGGTGACAGCGATGGGAAAAGAAAGGAAGGCTAGGCCTTAGGACGTTCTTGCTATGCCGCTGTGGCACTTGTATCTGTCTACTGTGGCTTGACTAGTGCATGTCTAATCTAAGTCCCCTGAGGGGAGAGTGCCACCTTGGACATCCAGGAAGTGGTGTGGTGTGCTGGAGATGGACTACTTGGTGCCTGGGTGATCATAAGCCAGTAGCTCCGGCTCCTTCAATTTCAGTGCCTTCCTTGGTAAGCTACACATAATAATCATCACCCTATTTATAGGTCTTGGAGGACTGCATTTTATAAACAGCAAAATCCTTCCCACATCACACTTAATAAAAAGCAGTGACAATGATTACTCTTTCATTTCCTCATCTGTAAAATGGGAAAAATAAAACACCCATCATACTGGATTGTTTTGAAGATTATCCAAATTAATATTTATATAGTTCTTAGAAAGATATCTACCACAGTAAGCATTGCATGTGTTATTAAAGAAAATGAATCATCTTGTTTTCCATAATACTGAGATCTCTCCTTGCCCAGATAGGCGCTTTGCAAATATTGGTGAAGATCATCTAATGCTTACATTAGAGTCAGGAGACAGGTAAGGACAGAAACTCAAAGGAGGAGGCTGTTGATTAGTCTGGACAATATACTTTTGTTCTTTCTTTCATATTAATCGTTCCCTTTCTGTTTCTCAGTTGTATTCTCTGAGATTTAAGTACTTGTGTCTCCTGTAAAATTCTGTGGAAGCACTGAGATAGGCCAGTGACATAAGTGCCTGCCTGGCAAGCGCAAGGTCCGAGGTTAGATCCTTGGTGCAAAAATAAAAATTAGGGGGCCCGCCCATTCGCTCAGGTGTGTAAGTGCCTGCTGAAGCAGCCAAAATAAATAAATAATTCTGTGGAAACTTAATCCTTAATTGAATGATATCAGGGAGTTAGTGATTTTGTTTCCCTACTACTGGGGATTAAACCCAGGGACTTTATCTTGAGCTATCCTCAGCTTTTTTGCAATTAAATTTTTTTCTTTAAAAAGAATTTAAAAAATAAAAAAAAGATACAGAAAAGGAAATGATACAAATGATAAAAAATTAGAAATGATGGGGCCGGGGAGATGGCTCAGTGGAATAAGTGCTTCTCTGGCAAGCTCAAGGGCCTGAGTTCAATCCCTGGTTCCACCAAAAAAAAAAAAAAGAAAGAAATGATACAGAATTTCACTAAACAAAATTACAGGAATTCCAATGACAGTTGTTGTACCGCATGGCAACATTTGGACAGGGTCTTGGTAACTCTCTAAGTTGCCCATGGTAGACTAACATACCACTGTGCCTGGGAAGAGGAGGAGTTTGAAGATATAATTAGATCCTCGAGGCTCAGGGCTCATGGATTGTGTTTGTTCCTTCCAGAGGGGCAGGCGGGAACCAGCTTAAGCGCCTTCTGCCCTTTCAGCTCTCCTTCTGAAGCACTACTGTAGACAGACAAGTTGGATAAAAATTAACGGCAGTCAGGCAGGGATGGGGCTTTGTGGGAGTCAGTACGCAGGACAAGAACACATTAAACTGCCTGAAGGTGCATTTGAAGAAGACCAGGCCCCAAGATGGAGGCATACTGGCCAGGCCTGCATGCCTTACTAAGAGATGAACAACAACTTGAGCTCATAGTGCAACTAATATTATTTGGTTTAGTAAGTCCAGATAGGAATCAGACATCCAGTTGGATGACTAGACCATGTAGACTCATCTCTCCCCACGAAGATGTCTTTGGTTCTTTCTGTTAGGAGATATAAATAAGCTAAAGTTAAAGCTGCCCACTATATACCCTTGCCCTACTCCCCTACTGAATCACTCACTATTAGCTCAATGACTACTGTCTACTTGTATTACTACTGGTTCATTGTAGTTTGACACATGTTGTACCACTTGGTAATTTTGCTCTACAAAATATTCTTGTAGAAATAGTCTCACTGGAAACTCTCTTTCTAGAACTCTTCTTTGTCTCTCAGCAGCTTTATCTTAATAAACCTTTCCTACTCAGAACTTCCTTTGTCCTTTGGAATTCATTTTTCAATATTGGGGGACATGGACTCAGTACATCTGACAACTAGCAGGTTGGAAGTTACTTTTTACCCATCACAACACAATGTTCTTCTCCATGGAAAGTCACAGCAATGAAATACCTACCATCTTGGAAGCAAAGATCAAACCCTCACCAGCCCCCCAAATTGCTAGTGTCTTGGTTTTGATTTTCCCTGCTTCCAGAACTGTGAGAACTAGGTTTCTGTTTATAAATTACCCAGGCTCAGATATTTTGTTACAGCAGCATAAAGACTAAGCCAGGTCCACCTCTAGTTCTTCCTTCCCCTCCCCTCCCTTTTCCCCTCCCCTGTGCACTCTTCCCTCCTTTCTACCCTCCCCTCTCCCTCTTCCCCTCCCTTCTTCCCTCCATTCTCCCCTTCCCCTGCCCTCCCCTCCCCCTTTCCTCTCTTTTCTCCTCCTCTCCTTTTCTCTGCTAGTGCTTCCTCTTTCATATTTACTAAAGAGTGACATAGCCAGACTCCACAGCTCTGCCTGCGTCTTTAGTGTCTCACTCCTAGTGTCTGTGTTCTATCTGAAAATCTTTTTGTGACCTCTAATCACAGGCCCAGAGATTTCACTCAAGACCACAGTGCCTAATCCTAATCAAGTACCCGGTCATTAAGTCTGTGTGAGGAACTTAATAGAGTGTTCCAGGCTATAAAGTCTAATAGGGAGGTAAATCTATCAGAAGCAACATCAGAACAATGCAGAAGTTTAGATTGTCACTCGATTAAAGTTCTTTCTTTTGAGTTCATCTGATGCCCTGTTTATTTTTAAGATAATATGTACTATGTCTTTACCACATGTTGTCTTTATTAAACTCTCACATGCTTCTCTGCATATCCATTTAATCTTCAAATCACTCTGTGAGGTAGCTATTATTAGCCAGTCATGGTAAATATTATGGTTTATATCTAGATATTCCACTGAAAGCCTCACAGGCCCATAAGTGGGGCTTTTCGGAGCTAGCTGGATCTAAGGTGCATAATACCAGGATTGTGGGTTTGTACTGCTGAATTAGTCCATTGACTGATTTAGCACAGTTCTAGGTTTGGATAATGGGAAAGATGGGATGGAATAAAGGCGGAAAGGAGGCTGACTGGGCTGCATTACTGCCTTCTTGCCTGCCCTGCCATAGACCCTCTCTGACGCCCCTCTGCCATGCCACCCTGCCTTGGAGCCAGCTAACTGTGGACTGACACATCTATGAATTGTGAGCTGAAATAAACCTTTCCTCCTTTAACTTTTAGTGTCAGCTATTTTGTCCTAGCAGTGAAAATGTAATTAAGATAGTAATTTGTGCCTATAATCCTACCTGTTCAGAGGCAAAGGCAGGAGCGCCACAGATGTGTTGGCAGTCTGGGCAATTTAGCAAGATCTCATCCCAAACAAATGACCTCGTCCTTCGTCACACGATTACTAAGTGGCACAGCCAGCCCCGAGCCCTAACTCGAAACCTATGTTCGTCCTACATTGGTAGGCACCAGCAAATTCTGATAGATGCTAGTTTTGACGGTTTGCTTGGCCTTCTCCTTTCTGCTTTTTAATATAGATCTCTTTTCTGACATTTTTGGTTGGCAAAGAAAATATATGCATGACTTTCTTCTAAATAAAGGGTCTTTTGCAGCAACCTGCCCATGCCTACAAGCACCCTTCCTGCCTTAATTTCTCAACAATACCAGCCCTTCCTGCTCTGCTCCCCAACTTGTCACTGACTCTGAGACAGTTTCAACAAAAGAACTGGAACAGGAAGGGGTTTTTAAACAGGCTGTCCTTTTCTCTAAATAATTAAAGAAGATGCTATCAGGGAGATCAGGTTTTTATGAGCCCTTCTCAAGTTCGCTGTCACTCGCTGTCACTGAAGGCAGGATTGAAGGCTAGTGTGGCCCGTGGACATCCACAGGGCTCTAATCTAGACAGTCTGCTGAGAGCACTGCGCAGAATCCAGCCGCTCGCCTCTCATCTGACTCTGCCAGTGGAATACAGAACGAGCTTGAATGATGGGTTACGGCTCTTTGGAAACGAATTTAGGGAAATGAATGTGCAAAAAAAAAAAAATGAATGAAATAATTGTTGAGCCCTGATAATAGTGGGTGTATCATGGGCAGTGAGGCTTTGAGAATACTAGCCCCAGGCCTGCGGAGAGGGCAAAGCAACTGGACTAATGGAAAACAATCACCAGGAGAAAAAAATGTCTAAACCAGAGATGGGAAACACAGCTTCCATTCAAACAGGTCTTCTAAATCTCTGCTGCAGCCCTGTGCTCTTTGCATTTTTCACTCTCAGTAGAATAAGCAGGCCAGGAACCCACCCTCCACAGTGGGAGTCTCACAGCAGCCCTAGGACAATCAGGAGGAAATTGGTTTTCCGGGAAGCAATTTCTCTATCAGCAGAGTAGTTCTGTATTTGCATAGAGGAGAGGTTAGGCTGACAGTTGGAAGGATTCCATCTGCGACTCAGAGTCCTAATTTGGATAGCTGCAGTGTTCAAAGGACATTAGGAAAATGCACTTTTTAATATGGGAACAAGTGCTGATCTAGAGATTGGGAGCCACCAGTCCATAGGATTGAGCTAGAATTGGTCTTGCTCGGAGCCCTTGAGCTGATTCTTTAGAGTACCTTCCTTTCTGTTACCACTGTACATATACAGTGAGGTCAAACGGTGCATGAAGTAGGGGGTCAGCAGCAAACTGAGGATTGAATAATAAATATTTATAGTATCCATCTCATTACAGGGCTTATGTAGATCCTTGTTTAATACCTGTCAGTTTGACTTCATGCCTTGAATAACACTAGGATTTACTATACCAGACAATTTGCTAGTTTATATAATTTCATTTAATTTATATTTTGATTGTTTTTTGAGACAAGGTCTTGTTGTATAGTTTAGGCTGGTCTTAAACTCACTATGTAGCACAGGCTGGTCTCAAAAATCACTATGATGGGGCCAGCCAGATAGCTCAGTAAAATAAGCACTTGCCTGGCAAGTGCAAGGGCCTGAGTTCAATCCCCAGTTCCGCCAAAAAAGAAAAAAGAAAAATTACTGTGATCCTCTTACCTTAGCCTTCTGAGGGCTGGGGTTACAGTCACGTGCCACCATGCCCTGCTTTATTTTATTTTATTTTATTTTATTTTATTTTATTTTATTTTATTTTATTTTACTTTATTTTATTTCATTTCATTTCATTTCATTTTATTTTAGATAAGGTCTCTATGTTGTCCCGGGTAGCTTTGTATTTGTGATTCTCCTGCCTCAGCCTTCAGAATGCTGGGATCACAGGCATGAATCACAACACTTGGCTGTATCTTGGTCCTTTTACCATCAGATTTCTAGGAGGAGAATTTAAAATCTTAGAAAATAATAGCTACTTTAAATGGAATGCTGTGCTCTTGAAATACAAGTATTTTTTTCAAAATTCCTTCTTGACCAGCATCCTGGGTCTAGAAATAAGAATGAAAGACCTTGGGCTTTCTCTGGCTTCAAATGTGACTTGTCTGGTGTTTAGGGGAGAGCCTCGCCAGTTCTGGGTTAAAGCAGGCACAGTGGGGTTAGGTCAGTCCTGGGAGGGAGGGCAGCCCTGGAACAATGGCCCCTTCTTGTCTCCCCCACCCACGCCCTGTTGACTCAACCTCGGGAGTTGAGAAAACAGAAAACATTTCTGCCTACAGCTTCCTCCCCCGCTAGTCATTTAGACTCTCTGGGATTCAGCTGCCTCAACTCCGAAATGAGGGGATTGGAGTGGATGATCTTTCAGAAGCACAGCAATAAATCCCCTTTTCTAGGACAGTACCAATTAAAATAATCTGTTCACTGTCCCCGTAAATGCACTAGGGTTTGTCAGCCTACATGTCCTAGTTTTGGTTCTGAAAATATGGTCACTATATTTATAAGATCACTTTCCTTGCTAATATTCTATGCCACTAGGATTCTAAGTAGGTAACAGCTTTGCGTGCCTGTTCTGATGACGTACTCTCCATATAACCTTGGAGAAGTTGGTTTACCTCTCTGGGAGTCTCTTATCTATAAAATTAGAGATAATAAAATCTTATCTCAAGACAGGGAGCTGGACCAGCTAGAGATTCCTTTGGATAAAGATTTATGATTCAGTGACTTGGGACCCAGTTGTTCTGAGTAAATTCACTACTTGGACCCTTGGGTGTTTAAGAGGCTTGTGAGAAAAAAAAAGAAAAGAAAAAGTGGGGCAAGGCTGTAGCTCAGTAACAGAATACTTGCCTAGCAAGTTGGGTTTGATCCCAGGTGCCTCCAAATAAATAAATTAATAAATGCCTGAAGTATGTGGCAGATGCACTGATAGTTTCTCTGAGGATAATGTCTGTTTGTCACCTGGAGCAAAACTTGGACATATTATCCTGCTGCAGGCTGTGAAGAAAGTAATCTTATGGTGATGTCAGTGGACTGTCAAGCAAAACTCCCTGTACAGTCTTTCTTTGGGGAACAGAGGAAGCCTCTCAGGAATTCATGCCCAAGTTCCAGGAATGTCACATTAGTTACTGCTTCTTATTACCTCTAGTATTTCCATTACAAAAGAAAATTCTAGAAATGGAACAATGGGAATTCAGGGACTCTCAATCTGATACCAGTTATGAACTGCATTATACTGGAAAGGTATCTGAGCCATTCTGGACCTACTTCTTTCATAGAATGTTTGATAACATAACCATTTTATCTTATTTCCATTTATGTATTTGGTACATGGTCTCACTACGCAGCTCTGACTTGTAGTGATCCTCCTGTTTTCAGCGTCCCCAGCACTGGGATTACAGGCATACGCCACCAGACCTAGACTTGGTCATTAGCTCAGTGCACCCAGGGTGGGGCCAGTGAGGCCTGGGGGACTGGGGATTGAACCTGTTCCCTGTGCTTGTCAAAACAGGTGCTTAGTCCGCTGAGCTATCTTTTTTTGTTTTTGTTTTGTTTTTTGTATTTTAGGGAAGGGTCTATGGGGTGTTCAGGGTCTCTCTACTAGATCCAACTCATAGTGATCTGCCTGTTTACAGCCTCCCAAGAGCTGGGATTGCAGGCATGCGCCATCACGTTCAGTCTCTCTTTGAGCTATCTTGCCGGCCCAACATAACCATGAATAGCCAAAGATAGACTATAATCTCTCAAAGCACATTTCAATGCAAGGTTTTGTTTTTGAAAGGAAACCCAAACTGTGGGCCAGTGTGAAGGGAATATAAACCCTACAAATTGTGAGGGAAGAGAGAAACTCAGACCTCAGAGCCAGGGTCCTGACTATGAGTGCATAGGGTTCCTCAGCCTCCCCCTGGCTTGCCTCCTATCTTTGAGAGGCACAGGCCTCTATTGTAGGGACAGAGTAGGATGAGCACAGCTCTTGGCTCACTTTCTAAGCCCTTAAATATCTTGAAAAGGTGTGTCCAGGTGCCATGGTAACTATGCTGGCCTTCTGCGGAATTGATTGTTAAGATGCCAGGAAGATGCCCACACAGTCCTCTCCCCACAGGCTGTGAGGAATCAGCCAAGGCTGTGGGGTGGGTGGAATGGCTAGCACAGGGGAAAGCTCCAGGATAGCCTGTCTGGAGATTCTACGGAATCTTAAATGGTAGATTTTGGCTATCAACAGGGAGACAGCTTAGGCCTGAGAGAACTCTCTTTCCTTTTCAACCACAAGTAAGCAACAATACCTTCTTTCATTGACTGTCCAGGCCCTTGGTCAAGTGAAATTTTCCAGAGGTGTATTTTGAAGTACTTCCATCCAGGTCTCCACCAACTATGTCTTATTCTTAACTTCGTGCTTGTTGTACGACAGATGCCTGCTGATCATTCAGATTACTGTTGAAAGTGATACAGGGAGAAAAACTGACCTTGGGTGGGTGACCTCCAAATGATACTGGCACCTCCAGATGACATAGGGAAAAAATCATCTGCCAGCCTGACCTGGATGAGTTCGTATTCTCTAAAACCGAAGAAGGAGTTTTAGGAACAAATCGAGGTTATGAGCAGAATATACTTATTGAGGGAAAGAAAGCTCCTGTCCAAGAGAGGGAAAGGAGGGGGCCCAAGCGGGTTGTCCCCAGGAAGCTGTCTCTTCCAGGGACTTTTGTAGTGTAAAACCATGTGGGGTTAAGGTAGAGAGAGTGGGAACTCGCTTAGGTGGCCAAGAAGTGGGACAAAACTATGGTCAACCAATGGGATTACAAGCACCATTGCTCAGGTAAAATTGATAAAGTCCAGGACCAAATGGGGAAATGAGTCACGTAGCAAGTGGCCATGAATGTAGAACAGGATTTTATGAGGTGGCCATCCAGTAGTAGTCAGATTAACGATTCTTTGGTCTCCCTCAGGGTGATGATCAGTCTCGGATGCCAATCTTTAGGGAGGTCGGCAGTTGTTTGATCTTTGGTCTTTAGGTCTGACCCATGACAGGAACATCCACCCCTCTCAGTGTTGCAAGATATCTTGTCTTCTTTGTTATCTCCTTTGAGGGCCTGGTCCTGTCTGACTGCCTATAATATTTCTATCTAACTCGGCTGCCTGCAACAAAAGCCATAATGACATATAGATACTCCCTAGTTGACCCTTCATTTGCTGTAAGCAAGTCAATTCTTTTTAACTTGCTCCCCTGCACATTTTTGTCCTTTTGACAAGGGTAAGGCTTGATAGGCACAGGGATAGCTAGGCTGTGAGCTGGGAACCAGGCAGCCTAGCCAGAAGCCCAGTGTGCTGCTGCCTTGGGAGGTGGCAGAGCTGGGAGAGACCCCCATGTTCTCAACTGATACTTGTGTTGGCCTTCGTTTCCATTTTCCTCTTCCCCTCAAACCTCATTCAGCACAGCCCCTGCTGGGTCCAGGTCAGATTTGTCTGCCTGCCCACATCTTGGCTGCCTCGGCTTAAATCAGGACACACTGACCTGTGATGCTGCCCTGGCAGCAATCTGTCCCCTCCCAGTCCATCTAAAAACAATTATGGAGTAGAAAAGTTTAAGTTAACTCCATGGTAACATTGGCTGGATACTAGGTCCAGAAAATGTCCCCAAATAAGTATCCTTTCATTTAAATTGAAAAAATGTCAAATATTTTCCCTTTTGGAAAGTCACAATGTATGCTAAAGGAGATCGGTGAACCCTGCAGAAAAGAACTGTTGAAAATTTTGATGAATCTAATATTTTGGAAACTGTGTGACTAGAAGACATCCCTGCCTGGGTCCTCCAACAATAAAGAGTAATATCTGCAAGTGTCAGTGTTGAGTACATGCTGCTTTGGAATACACCATGGGAGGAAAGTTGTGGGTACAGCGTGAGCAGGGCTGAGAGAGGTGTACGCACACACACACACACACACACACACACACACACACACCCCACACAATGCTACTATTTTTCTTCTTTCTGTTCTTTGATGGGCTCCAGCAATTGGGAGCCCAGGAAGACAGCTTAAAGTTGAATGCACATTTCCCCTTCCTTGTCAGGTGTGGATGTTTGTTGGCTCTTACCCTCCCTCCTACCCGCCTCCTTCTCCAGTTCAGTTTGCCTGCTCCAGGCGAGCCACCTGGGCAGATGCTGCAACAGTGATTCAAGGGAGCCGTCCCTGGCGTTCAGTCAGCTTCAAGGGGTTTTACTGAGTCTCTGTGTTAGAGCATCAGCTGAGGCCTGTGAGTGGTTTCTTTGGGGGTAATATCATTATTGCAACTTTTCTTTTTCTCCGGAATCAAGGCTGTTTTTTTCCCTGAAGGACTTCTTGGCATTTCCGTGAGGTTTATTATTCTGTTGTGCTTGAAGGATGTGGCATCCTGTTTATACCGCAAATAGTAAAATGAAATTCCCCCCTAGGATCGCTGCTGAGCCTCAGGGTCAGCTCTGCTGAAGGAATCCCATCTGTCCTGGATCAGCATCCTGCCCCAGGAGACGGGGCTGGGAGTGCAAGGGAAATGGACTAGCAGAGGCGCTGTTGACCTTCTAGGCTTGTGTTTGCATTGTGACCGTGAGTAAATGCCAGGAAAAACAATGCAGAGGGGGCCGGAGCTCATGAAATGCTGTTTACCGCTGAGTGTCATGGACCCGGGATGTATCACACGGATGGCCCCAGTTGTCTGAGTCCCATCAAGTCATTTTTCCGCATAAAGAAAAGTCCCCAGAGGATTCCTTTGAAACCCAGCTCCCTGAACTCATGTGACTGAGCAGCCCCAGCAATCTTACATGCCAGCAGGCTCCTGGATGAGGTCTCTCTTCAGTTCTGCTCTGGCCGCCTAATGCTGATGCTAACTCTAACCCCGGGATAGTGTTTGATCTCAGTAGTCCTGGATCCTCAGAGATGGGCCATGTTCTTCACCTCCTCCCACGACTGTCCTTACCAGCATGGGGTCATCAGCACATCCGCACCCCTGTTCCCTGTTAGCTAACAAGTATACAAGAAAGGGAAACAATGAGGGGTTTATGTGCAGAGGTCGATGACCGAACTTGGCTTGGAAGCAGTGGAATTAGTAGCTTAATACAGACTGGAGTGTACTTCTCGCTTTTGAAATGCTCCCCAGTGATGTGAATATTTTTGGCCTATTTTTCATGGGGGAACAAGGTGTTTTAGTACTTGGGATCCAAATACACAGTCCAGTTTAAGCTAGAACTATTTAGCCACTGAGCTTCAACCCTGCTTTCATCGTTGGAATTGCATGATTGTCCTTACCCTGAAAATAGCCTCCAACACAATACCAAGTTCCACAGTGAGCTCCCTGCAGGGCTGGGACTGTGGCTCTGTAGCTTGCTCTGTAGTGACTGTCCTGATCTTCTGTCTTTACACTTCTACTTGTCCTTGTTGGCCAGGAAAATTTTCCCTTCGGGACTGAGCCCAAGACCTAATTTCTGGTCTTGGGACAGGTGAGAGTTAGTACTGACAAAAAAATTAGTATATGAAAAGCAAGTGTGATTTTATAATGTCTTATTTTTCTAATCTGACTGAGAGCAGCGCACATTCAAGATTATGTTCCCTGAGACCAGCTTAGAGCTTAACCACAGAAGTGTTCAATGGATGCTTATTACACAGACCTTCCCTTTCAAAACTAATTTCTCAGGGCCAGTGAGATAGCTCAGTGGACTGAGCACCTGCTTAGACAAGGGCAAGGACCTGGGTTCGATCCCTGGCACCACATGCTGTGCTGGCCCTGCGCCCAGGTATGCAGAACTAGCCACCATGACAGGGCATACTGGTACACACCTGTAATCCCAGCACTGGGGAGGCACAAAACAGGAGGATCACTACAAGTCTGAGCTGTACAGTGAGACTCTGTACCAAATACATAAAAAATAAAAATAAAAATATATAATTTCTCCATTGCTGGAAGATAAAATAGGTACAATCTTGAAGACATAGACATAGTAAGGACCTTCTGAACAGAACCCAAATGGCATAATACCAAGAATCAACAAATGGGATCACATGAAATTTAAAAAGTTTCTGTATATCACAGGAAACAAACAACAGAGTAAAGCCAGAAATTTCATGGGCAGAGAACTAACATGAACAATATATAAAGAATTTTTTAAAAATTAGAGCCTGTCTTACTTACTTTTCTCATTGCTGAGACAAAATACTCAACACCTAAAGTTATGGGAAGCAAGGGTTATTTTGGCTACTGTTTGTAGAGGTTTCAGTGCACAGTTGGCTGGCTCCAAGGCAGGGTGACAAGGCACAGAGCACTGCTGAGGAGAAAGAGTTCATGGCTAGCACAAGGCAGCCAGCCATGAAGTGGACGCAGCAGCAGCGAGAGACAGCAGCAGCTCGCTTCCTGTCCCTTATGACCCGTGCAGGTTGTCCACCTTCGCAGTGGATGGCACTCACACCCTGGGTGGGGATCCCTTAGTCCCAGCATCATGTACTAAGTCCTAGTGTCACACACTCTAGACTCAGCCGCGTCCACAAAACCCCCACCGATGTCTACAGAAGGAAGGCTTTTAGGGGACATTTAGATACAACTCATAGTAGACCTCCCAAACAAAAGATCTAATCAAAACAATGGGCAACTGAAATGAATAGACAATTCTCAGAAGAGGAAGGTCATCTTGCTGAGAAATACATGAAAAAATGTTCATCACTGCAAGACATCAGAGAAATGCAAATTAAAACTACACTGAGATACCATCTTACTTCAGAAAGAATGATTATCATAAAAAAAAACTCTGAAAATAAATGCTGGTGAGGATGTGGGGAGAAAAGAACCCTACTTCATTGTTGGGAGGAATGTAAACTAGTTGGAAATCAGTATGAAAATTTCTTAAGAAACTGGAAATAGAAATTCCATTTGACCTAGCTACCCTGCTCCTAGGTATCTCTCAGAAAGAGTTAAAATCATCCCTTCTAGTAACACAATTTATAATAGTTAGCTATTGAAAACTGTGTATGGGGCCAGGGAGATGGCTCAGTAGAATAAGCGCTTCCCTGGCAAGTGCAAGGGTCTGAGTTCAATCCCCTGTTCCTCAGAAATAAAAAGAAAAAGAAAAATGAAAGAAAGAAAAGAAAACTGTGTATGTCCATCAACAGATGAATGGATAGGGAAAACATGATATTTATACAATAGTGTACTATGATGCCGTAAAGAAATAAAGTTGAGGCACTCATAGGTAAATGTATGCAACTTGAAAACACAATGTTAATGAAACAAGTGAGACACACAAACTCTGTTATTATTTATTTATTTATTTATTTATTTATTTATTTATTTGGTACAGGGTCTACAGTATCTACAGGGTCTCACTACATAGATGTGACATAGGCTGGGGAGATAGCTAAATAGAATAAGCACTTGCCTGGCAAACGCAAGGTCCTGAGTTCCATCCCTGCTACTGCAAAAACAAACAAACATAGATCGGACACACATTGATCCTCTTGTTTTCAGCCTCCCAAGTGCTGAGATTACAGGCATGTACCACCATACCCAGTCTAAGCTCTATTTGCTTTTTGTTGTTGTTTTTTTTTTTTTTTTTTTTTTTTTTTTTGGTGGACCCGGGGTTTAGACTCAGGCCCTTGCACTTGCCAGGGAAGTGCTTACTCCACTGAGCCATCTCCCCGGCCCCTTAAGCTCTATTTGTATATGTAAAAATTAAGAGCAAAATGCAAAAAAGATAAATAGGAAGTAGGAAGTTTAAATCCTTCTTCAAATTCCATAAATTCCATTGTTTTAAAAATATTTTTAATATATTGCAATATATCTGCAATAAATACTATAAATTTATAGTAGTTCACCGAAAAGAAAGTTTGTGTTATTATCTATCTTTTTAATTTTAATTTATTTATTTTTTTAGTGGTACTGGGGATTGAACTCAGGACCTTGCTCTTGCTAGGCAAGTGCTTATTTTACTGATCTCTCCAGCCCTATTTTATTAAAAGAACATTTGTGTTTTACGTCCTGTACTAAGTAACTATTTTGGGGATAATGATGTACAGAATCATAACTTGTTTTTCTCTTGCGTTTGGTTATGCACAATTTTTTTTCTTAAAATAAAATGAAAAAAAAAAAAAGAATGTGCTTAGATGGCCAGTTAGCGTGTAACTGGTTGCTTTCAGCGAAGAGGAAGCTCTGGACTCCCAGGCTAGCCCCTTGTACTAACAGATCCTGTAACATTTTCGAGGAGCTTTCTTCAGTGAACTGGGCTCTGCCTCTCTACAACCCGGGCATCGCACAGTGCAGGCAAGCACTCTGCCACATAACTGCACCCCTAGCCATTTTCATTTTTCTTTGAGAAAGTGTTTCATTAAATTATCCATGGTGGCCCTGAATTTATAATCCTTTTTCCTCAAACTCTGAAATATCTGGGAATACAGGAATGCATCACCTTGCGTGGCTCTGTAACTTTAAAATATTATTCTTATTTCATTCTCTGAGGTTGAAACAACTAATTAACTATGTCTTCCCATGTAGCATTTGGTTTCCTGTCTCTTCTCCATGTTAAACATTTCTAAGTCATTTGTTTTTCCTTAGATGACATTTAAAAAAAATAAATTTATTTATTTATTTATGCATTTATCTGATACACGGCCTTGCTACACAGCTCAGACTCAGAGTGATCCTCCTGCCTCAGCCTCTCCAGTGCTGGGATTACAGGCATGAGCACCATGTCCTGTTTCAGTGGCCGGCATGGGACAGGCACAGCATAACACGTGTTACTGAGAATCAAACCCAGGTCCTTGTACTTGCCAGGCAGGCACTTAGACTGCCAAGTACTGCCCCGGCATCTCTTTTGCTTTTGTTTTTCTGGCAGTGCTGGAGGTTGAACCCAGGGCCTTTGCTCTGAACTACATTCCCAGCATCTCCCGTCTCCCCCACAGTGACCCACCTTCCTATGAACTTCACCTTCCAACATCATCCCCAGCATCAACCACTCCCTGATGTCCTACTTATGAGCACATGAGGCATTGCCTATTCTAGATATAAACCAAAACAGACAAGGTCTTGCTAGTGTACTCGGTTGTCTAGGTTGGCCTTGAATTTGCAATTTTCCTGCCTCAAATGGCCAGAGCCCTGGGATTATAAGGGTGCCACCACACTCACCTCACCCTTTTAAATTTATTTATTTATTTACTTTTTAGGGAAGGGTTTACAGGGTGTTCAGGGTCTCACCACACAAATCAGACTCATAGTGATCTGCCTGTTTACAGCTTCCCAAGTGCTGGGATTACAAGCATGCACCACCACCCAGTTTCAGCGTGCCCCAGGGCGCGGGGCCAGTATGGCATGCTGGGATCAAACCTGGTCACTGCGCCTGTCTACGCAGGCGCTTTAGTCCGCTGAGCTATCTTGCCAGCCCTGAAGAGGATATTTAAAATCCATCCTTTGAGGATTTTTGAGTTATGCAATACATTATTATAACTGTGCTCAACTTGCTGTGCAATAGTTTTGAAAATTTATGCAAGAGAGTTTGAAAAATCTATTTGTCCACATTGCCTGTTTAGTCACACTTCCCCATTCTCTACACCTCCTCTGAAGTTGCCTTTTTCCTTTGTTTTAATTCTGTGAAAGTCTTTAAATTTTATTTATTTTTGGTGGAACGGGATTGAACTCAGGCCCTTGTGCTTGCCAGGCAAGCGCTTATTTCACTGAGCCATCTCCCGGGGTCCTCTATGAAAATCTTAATTTTTTTTTTTAATAGTGGAGACTTGCACATGCTAGATATGTGCTATACTGTGCATCTACACACTCAGAGGATTCGTCCAAATTTTATTCATGTTGCTACTATTATGATTCTATTTAGACACTTATATTATTTCATTTAATTTTATTGTCTAGAGCTGGGGACTTCAGTAGGTGGCCCAGGCTGGCTCTGAGCTCTGGGGCTCAAGTCATCCTCCTGTCTTAGCCTTATGGGTAGCTGGGGTTATAAGCACAGACCACCACACTTGACAGTGACTCTCTGTAAGCACTTGCTTAATTAATGCGCATAGGTGAGGATGCTTGTCCCCCAAATGCCGCTCATTTATTGGTACCCTTTTTAAGGTGAGCAGCAGGAATTGCTCTCTAAGTTTAGGGCAGCCTGGCCAGAATGGATTGCCCCTTTGGCTGTGAGATTTTTGTTTCTATGGAAGCCCTTTAAGAGCATTT
>NW_004524712.1:6196232-6199848 GCF_000260255.1 Octodon degus
TTTTTTTTTTTGTTTCGGAACTGGGGATTGAACTCAGGCCTTCGTACTTGCCAGGGAAGCCCTTATTCTACTGAGCCATCTCCCAGCCCTGAGCATTTATATTTTTAAGAGGCCACCACCATAGAGCGCTAAGCCCGCAGCAAATCAAAGGACATGGCAGCCACGTGGTAAGAGGAGAGAAAAGAGTGAGCTGATGAACTGGATGTTTGGGGAAAGCAAAACTACGGTGGAATTTATAATAGATGGACAAATAGAAAAAGGGAAGTGAACTGTGAGCACCAAGGGACAAACGAAGGCGTGGGTGTCTGGAGCAGTCCCTGAATGAGATTATGAAAGGAAAGGCGTGGGGTGTAGAAGGGAAGGGGCAGGAGGCACAGAAGAAAAGCTTCCTAGTTCATAATTTTTCTCATGGACCTGCGCCCCATTATTCTCTGAAATAGCAGCTTTTGACCAAAATTGGGTACAGAAATGATTTTGTGTATTTTTGTTTGGGTGCTGTGGATAGAACCCAGGGCTTCACCCATGCTAAGCGCTTGTATGCCCACTGAGCTACACTCCTATCCCTTTGATTCAGGTTTTCAAATTTATCTGTCAAAGAAAAATTGTTCCATTTTAATCTTAGTACACTTCTGTTCTATGAGTTTTATATAAAATGTTTTACATTTGCACTTATATAAAATGCATGATTAAATTCAGAATAAAATCATTTAGAGATATTTGATATATCTTTTATTTTGGCAGCCTAACTGAGCAAATTTAGTCTTCTATTTAATTGAAAGAGATGAGAATTTTCACTAGCAAAAAAATCTGACCTATAAATATGTATTTTTACATTTACATTTCTTTTCCAAGCCACTTGGTAGGATAATTTGCTGTGCTTTTGTTCTTTTTCAACCAGACCAGACTGTAATTCCTTACCTAACAGTCTTCATGGAGTTCAACGATTATTTTACAGCAGAAGAAAGAACCAGAATTACTGATTTGCTTGAACAGCTTTCACAGCTGGCCAACTGTTAATTCCTTAAAGTTCCAGGGCCCGCCCTTGGACTCTTGGCACTGAGATTTGGATAATTTGTGCTCTGTGCCAGTAGACAGCCCTCCTCTCCTCCAGACTTCTCTGTTGACTTTTCCAATTAGTATAAACATACATACCTTGAAAGAACCTCTACTGTGCCTCTCGCATGAGCAATGTGAAGAATCCCACAGAATTTAGATTTTTGGTCCATTTCTGCCAAGCAAGTGGGGAGTACTGGTGTGGAGGATGCTCGAGAGAAGAAGACAAGATGTATACTCAGCGGCCTGGTTTGCATCTAGGCGTACTGCATCCCTGGCACCTGCATGCACCCACGTGATGTACAGTGGGGTAGAGAGAAGAGCAGGCCAGGGCAGAAAGGGAACTTCATGCTTTTGATTCAATCCCCCTTGGTGACTGGTGATATACGTGGGTCTGGCCTTATCTACCCACCAGTGCTGGACAGGGGGCTTTGGGGAGTATGGCTCTACCTTGTGATAATCTTGGTATGCTCTAAAAAAAGCAAAGCAGGCCCTGGGGAAGAAAGGAAGCACAAGACTCTGCAGGACAATTGATAGATCTTCATTACTGAGAACAGCCCAGGACTGGATAAATGAATCAGCCCAAACTTTGAGGCCTAGTGTAGTGGCCAGTAGAGTCCTGCTAAGTGAGCAAATACAGGAAGCTTAGGCCTGTCCTGGTACTATCATTGACTAGTAGGTTGGACACCCCTACTCTAAAAATTCAAAATCTAGAATGCTCCTGACCGAGTGCAAATGTGACAGAAAAAGTAGAAAATTCTACACTTGACCTCATGTAATGGGTTACAGTGAAGAGGCACTAAAAATATTGTACAGCTACCTTATAACTTGTGGAAGATGTGTGTAAAACAGGTCAATTTTGTGTTTAGATTTGGGCCCATCCTCAAGGTACTTATTCTATATATGTAAATTTTCTTTAAATAAAAAGACTCTGAAATCTGAAGCACTTCTGGTCCCAGCTATTTCAGATGGAGGATACTTAAAATGTATTTGTTACTACAGAAGTACATACCTTATGCCATTCAGTTATAGTGAAGAACAGATAACTGTCAGGCTGCTGGGAAGGTTCCATGGAGAAGGTGGCAACTGAGTTGAGCGCTGGTGCAGCGTCTTGCCCTGCAGCTATAGCGGGAGGAGGGTGCAGGGGTGGATGATCATGCAGAGAGAACATCACATGCAGAGGCAAGGACTCAAAGGGGATCAGATGACTGTGAACCCACCAGAAGGCTGAGTAACTGAGGGGTCATTAAGCATATTTACTGCCTTCAAAGATGAATAAGGAGGAAACTGCCAACTTAGTGGAGAACACATACTTACTGTGTTCTGATATTGTCTTCAAAAGCACTAAATACATGTGTTTATTAGGAAGGTGGCCTCCAAGAATTGATGAAAGCTGCTTCCATAAGTACAAGAGTATATTAAAACACATATGTGCATACACATGTTGACTGCTATGTAGAGAGGCAGTTGTCTTTTGTGGCTGGATTGGATATCATCCTGTGCTTGCAAAATCCAGATTTATATGGATTGCATTAATCATATACTTGTAGACCATCGCAATAGTGTATTCTAATAACTGTATTATTATAGCCAAGAAGACTGAAGAGTGACTTCTTTAGTTTCAGCACATTGCCCACCTAGGGGGAGAATTAGGGCAAGAAGGTTTGGTGTTGCTGTAGGCGGAGTTGTCGCTCCAAAATTCCTACGTTGCAGTCATAAGCCTCAGGCTCTGAGAAAGTATCCATATTTGGAACCAGAACTCTTAAAAAATAACAAAGTTAAAATGAATTAGAGCAGACCCTATTCTAATCAGATTGATGTCCATATAAAAAAAGAAAGGATACAGAGAAGCCCAGAACCAAGACCACATGAAGACAAGACGAAGACCACCATCCATACATCAGGGAGAGGGCTCGGTAGAATGTAACCCTCCGCAGCTTGATCTTGGTATCTCAGCCTCCAGAACGATGGAGGAATAAGTTTGTGTTATTGAAGTCACCCAGTCTCTTGCGCACACTGCTGTTATCCAGTCCTAGCAGACTAAGCTGGCTGTCCTAGGGCCTGGCCCTTGCCCCACGATTGCTTGGTGGTTCTGCAGGTGAGTAGGATGCAGCCGGAAGGCTGAGCAGGAGTCCTTTGCAAGTCCTCAGCTGCTGGATTACTGGGTGTAGCCTCAGACTCCTGTACATCTCTAGTCCTCTTAGAAAATATCCCTGGAATGAATATTATCTTAGTCTGTCCATTTAATTTATATCACACAATGAATTAATTTCCATTTACAAAACTCAGAACATAAGCTGGGAGTGGTGAACTAGGGAAATGGCTCAGGGGAATAAGCACTTCCCTGGCAAGCACAAGGGCCTGTGTTCAGTCCCTGGTTCTGACAAAAAAAAAAGAAAGAAAGATTTGGGTGTGGTGGTGCATGCTTGTAATGCCGGCACTGAGAAAGCTGAGGGAAGCGGGTTGCCTCGAGATCAGTCTGGGCTACAAAGTGAGCTCAAGGCCAGCCTGAACTGCATAGCAAGACCCTTTCTCAAAAAAAGACAAAAAACAAAACCAAACC
>NW_004524712.1:6199948-6206993 GCF_000260255.1 Octodon degus
CTTCCCTGGCAAGCACAAGGGCCTGTGTTCAGTCCCTGGAAAAAAAAAAAAAAAAAAAAAAAAAAAACTGGGCATGGTGGTGCATGCCTGTAATCCTACCACTTGAGAGGCAGAAGCAGGAGGATCATTTCGAGATCAGTCTGGGCTACAAAGTGAGCTCAAGGCCAGCCTGAACTGCATAGCAAGACCCTTTCTCAAAAAAAGACAAAAAACAAAACCAAACCAAACACCAACACCAAAAACACAACCCCCCCCCCAACTAACCAAACAATAAAACCCCAACTCAGAATGTATCTATAACATTAACTGTCTCTGGTATTCTGTAATCGATAACAATGATGAAGATTGAATCCATACCCAAAAACCATTAATAAGCAGTACTGGTTTATTAGCATGTCTATGTCTTAGCTCTGGTCTGTCATGGTGAGCGAGGACTAGGAGACTGTGTTCAAATTTGTATGCTTCTCTGTTCATTAAAAAGTTCTCATTAGATGATGAGAAGAAACAGCAGCAGTAATCCAAACAAACAGTTCCCTTGCTCTGGCACCAGCACAAGGTCATTTAATTAGGGCTCCTGGAGCCATTCTGTCAGACTCCCCGTTGACACACCGCCATCTGGTGGAGCCGGGCCTGTGGCTCAGCGTTCACTGATGCTGCCTGTGTTCTGACATATGTTCATGCCTGGTTCCTGTTGATTTTCCTGACGGCTGTCCAAATCCAAGGGCCGGGCAACTCACAGGCTGAGGCCTTGACAAAATATTGAAGAAGGTGAAATTTTGCTTCAATTTCCTCCCCCTTTTTGTGTCAATGTTCCTTGAATCTTGATGCTCCTCATTTGGATGAAATCTTGAATTTCAGGCCTCAAATTATCATTTCTTCCTTCTTCACCCATTCCTTTTATTTTCATGGAAGTCACAGTTTATAAACTGCTTCTGAAACTCTTCTCACATTTGGTCCGCAAACAAATTTTTGAAGTAAATGGGTCTAGAATAGAGATCTCATTCAAAAATATTTACTTGATTATCCAGCGTGCTCAGAGTGGGAAGTAGGGATGCAAAAATGGGTCCCACTTTGTCCACTGGGAACAGAAGGTCCAGCGCCACAGTGCTCTTAGTGGCCCATGAAAATTGTGGCGTTTATTTTGAAACCAGACACAGGAAAAAGAACTTTAGGTGGAATGAAATGAAAGCCTTTATGCTAGTGGATATTTTTAAAATACAGATTTTAGTACATTTATAGAGAACTTTACAAAGACTAAATTACCCAAAACCCACAAAAATCAAAGGCATAAACTTTTTTTTTATTTTTTAATGGAACCAGGGATTGAACTCAGCTCCTTGCACTTGCCAGGGAAGTGCTTATTCCACTAAGCCATCTCCCCAGCCCCCACAAAAATCAAAGTAAAGCCTTAAAAGACGAAATACAAGTAGTGGTCATGTGTACTAGTAGTGCGGAGCTCCCTGGGCATCATGGTAGACATTTGTGATCCCAACACTCTAGGAACTGAGGCAGGACAGCAAACTGAAGCCCAGCTGGAGCAGCTTACTTACTTAGTGAGACCCCACCTGTGGAGGTGAGGGTGTGGTGTAAATTTGGTCAGCTCTGGGATCCTCCTGGGGCTTGGGGCCACACTTCTGGGGTTGTCTGGGTGGGACAGAGATGTGATGTTGGGGGTCTACATCTGGTCCTTTCCTCCTTCCTCTCTGGTGCTGTCCTGTGGGTCTGCTTTCTGGCCACCATGAACTGAAAATCATTCCTCTACCGCGCCCTTCTCCTTGGAGCCAGCAACAATGGATGAAATTCCCTTAAGATGTGAGCCAAATTAACCTCTTCATTTAACTTGTAGGTGTTGGACATTGTGTCAGCAATGGGAAACCAACACATACACTGTCTCAAAAAATGGGCTAGCAATGTAACTCGGAGCAAAGATCCAGTGCTTAAGACATTCCTGGAAGGAAACTGGAGCTACGGTCAGCCCGGTGGTTCAGAAGTGCTGGGAATATCTGGTGGAACTGGTTGTAAGGCCAGATGGAGATGCATTCCTCCAGCAGTGGCTAGTAGGGGAGTTATAAGGAGCCTCCTGGGAAAGAAATCATCCTAAAAAATGGAACAGCTGTAGTGTGCTTGATTCTATAAGAAAATCCATTCACCCCCTTGATGGGAAAATTGCTTTATAGGATATCTAACCTTTAGATTTATTCTCTACTAGTTGTGGAGAATGAAAATGTGCCTCAGTGAAGTGGACTTACTGGCAATCTCTTGCAAAATTCCTTGAGAACTCAGATTTTAATCACCTCTGTAGTGAAGTTTTATTTTTTTACTTATTTTTGGTACTGAGGATTGAACTCAGGACCTTGTGCTTGCCAGGCAGGTGCTTATATCACTGAGCTATTTCCCCAGCCCCTTAGAAGGATTTTTTTTTTGTCCTTGAGAATACATAGGGCATTTCCAATAGCGGGAGTCTTGAAGGATGGACTGTCAGTCTGGCATTATGAAATAGTATTTCATTGTGGTTTTAATTCGCTCTTCACTGATGACTAATAATGATGAACATCTTTCATTGCTTCTTTTTTTTCATTGCTTCTTTATTATCTCTACATTTTTGTGGAGAAATCCCTATTCAGATCTTTCGCTGTTTTCTTTTATGCTCTCTGTTTTGTTTTAAAGTGTTGGGGATCAGCACAAGGCATTGTACACGCTAGGCTAGCACTCTACCGCTGAGCTACAACCTCGCCTTATATCTTATTGAGTTGTATTTCCTTTTTATTATTGAGTTATAAGAGCTCTTTTTAAATGTATTTAGTACAGGGTCTACAGGGTCTCACCACACAGATCGGACTTGTAGTGCTCACCCTGTTTTCAGCCTCCCAAGTTCTGGGATACAGGTGTGTGCCACCATGCCTGGTCTTGGTGGCCAGCTCAGTATACCCGGGGGTGGGGCCAGTGTGGCATGCCAGGGATCAAACTTTGGTCCCTGCATCTGCCTAAGCAGGTGCTTTAATCTGCTGAGCTATCTGGCCAGCCCAAGAGTTCTTTATGTGTTCTAGATACAAAAAATTTATATTACTTACACATACCTTTTCCATTCTTTGGTTGTTTTTAAATTTTTCTTGATAATGTCTGTTGAAGCAAGTTTAGAATTTTAGTGACGTTCACAATATTTTCTTTTGTTGTACATGTTCTTTTTTTTAGATTTTTTTTTTCAGTACTGGGGATTGAACTCAGGATCTTGTGCTTGCCAGGCAAGCGCTTATTCCATTGAGCCATCTCCCCAGCCCTGTATATGTTCTTAGTTTCATAGTTAAGTATATTTTTCCAAAACTAAAGTCATGGAGATTTTTCTGTACATTTTCTTCTAAGATTTTATATCTTTTGCTCTAACATTTAGGATTTTGACTTCTTTTGAATTAATTTTTGTGTACAGAATGAGATAAGAGTCCAACTTTGTCTTCTGTATATAGCTACCTAGTTGTCTTGACATCAGTCTATCCTTCAGCATCATTTTTTTTAAAGCATCACCATTGGATAACCTTGGCATTCTTGTTACAAATCAGTTGCCCTTACAGGAGCTAGAGCCTCAATTCTATTCAGTTGGTCTGATGTTCTTTTCTCATGTCACACTGTCTTGATTACTGTTTCTGGTGATTAGGCTATTTTTCAATTTGGATGCCTTGAGACCTGACCTAAAGATTGGTGGTCTATTCTTTTGGGTGTATCTTGGTCCCAGAAACATGACCTTGGGTAACTTAGATGGTCTCTGGTCCCTTCCTCTCTGGTGCCTTTCCCCTGCTCTGCTTCCTGGCCACCATGAACCACTTAACATCTTTGCTCTGCCATACTCTTCCACCATGATGTGTCCCCCCTGCCACCATTGGGCTGACCTGCTGGGCCCCTGAAAACTGTGAGCCAAATTTAACCTCTCTTCTTTTAAGTAGTCGGTGTCAGGTATTGTGTCCAAACAATGCAAAAGCTGATCAATACACTGTTGTTTTGGATATTCATAGTAATTTTTTTACCCTTACTGTGGTGAGAATTGAGCTATGGCTTCAAGCAAGCTAAGAAAACCCTCTACCACTGAGCCACACTTCAGATTTATTTGTAAATTTTAGTTTTAAAGAACGTCTTCTAAATTGCTTGTGCTCTATCTGCTTCAGCCTCGTAAGTACCTAGTATTATGCTTGTCTGTAAGTTTTGAAATTGAGGAGTTTGAGTCCTACTGTTTTATTTTTCCTTTTCAGGATTCTTTGGCTATTTTTCATGTACAATTCCACATAAATTTTGGAATGATCTTGTCTTTTTTTTTTTTTTTTTTTTTTTTACAAAAGAATCAGCTAGGATTAGGATAGGAATTACACTGTAGGTCAATTTTGGTAGTGCTAATGTCTGAAAAATTGATTGGACATTTATAGTTATAAATTTTCCTCTAACTTGTGTTATAGTTGTATCGCATAATTTTTGGTATGCTGTTTCTTTTTCACTTGTTTATTTGGGAAAAATTTTTCATGTATCTATTTATCTTTGAATTTCTCAGAGATTTTCCTTTTGGGGGCCAGGGAGATAGCTCAGTTGAGTAAGTGCTTGCCTGGCAAATGCAAGGCCCTGAGTTTGATCCCTGGTAAAAAAAAAAAATATTTTTGGATTCAAATTTTCTTTTCTCTTTCTTTCTTTCTTTCTTTCTTTCTTTCTTTCTTTCTTTCTTTCTTTCTTTCTTTCTTTCTTTTTTTCCTTCTTTTTTCTTTTCTTTTTTTTTTTTTTTTTGGCAGAACAGGGTATTGAACTCAGGCCCTTGCACTTGCCAGGAAAGCACTTATTCTACTGAGCCATCTGCCCAGCCCCGAATTTTGTTCTATGTCACCAGAGAACATGCTTTGCATAGATTTAGCCTTTTGAATGTGTTGAAGTTTGTTAATACTTACCTAGTATTGTTTTATACTGGAGAATATTTTGTGTGATCTTGAGAAGAGTGTATATGCTGTGGTGATGTTTGGAGACCTCTATTGACATTTAAAAAAATCTTTTATTTATTTATGATCTCCAGCTGTTTCATTGATACCCATTAGTCTTGCAGCTGTTGTATTTTTTCTGGTCTTTCTCTCTCTCTCTCTCTCTCTCTCTCTCTCTCTCTCTCTCTTCCATATATATATATATATATATATATATATATCAGGATCTACAGGGTTTTACTACACAGATTGGACTCAATGATTCTCCTGTTTTCAGCCTCCCAAGTGCAGGGATTACTACAGGCACACACCACCATGCCCAGTCTTCTTGTTAATTTTAAGAGGTGTTTTCTTTGGTATTCACTAGCTACAATGCTATCTTCAAGATTTGAAATTCTATCTTTTGTTCCATTCAAGTGGTTTTGCCAGCTTTCAGTGGAATTCTTAAGGTCCTGGATAATTGTTTGAATCTATTTCATGCATTCTAATTCTTTCCTGTATTGTTCATTCAATGTTTCCATCATTTTTCTATTTCCTTCTATTTTTTTAAATCTGTGCTTCTGCTTCCTTAGATGTATCGAGCTATTATTTCATGCTTGTTGCCATTTCCTTTTTTTACCTGAGAGATTATTTCTGATCTGATTTCCTCCATGGCCTGATGGAGTGGCTTTCTTTACTTCAGTTGCACTATCATCTCAGAAATTTCAGGTGTGTGTCTTTCAAGTTCTTCTGCAACTTTGTCTCCTGGACTTGTTTTGGGTGGGCTAGAGGTTTGAGACTGCCTTCTCTTCCTTCATTTTGTCTTTTTTTTTTTTGCCATAATGGTAGGTGGGTGGGATATGGGTCAGCAAGGCTTTCCAAAGTATGGGAAGGCAAGTTTGGCTCATGAAAGTTCCATTTGTTTGGGGTTCAACTGGCTTCTGCCTCATTAAGGAGAGAGGGGTAAAGCCACATTTCAAGGAGGATCTGATGATGTTGAGTGTAGGCTGAAATTGTATAAAGCTCTCTTGATGTTGTATTGAGTCAGGGTGGTGTTCCCCAAGGCTCCTCCAGGTTGCTGTAGTAGTTACACTTGTCTGGTAGTCTTCAGGTCAAGGTTCAGTGGTTGTGCTCAGTGAAACTCCAGCAGACAGGCTGAGGAGGGCATGGCTAGCCTACCAGGTCTCCTCTGAAAGTCTTCAGGGTGAGGACAGGTGGCTGAACTCAGCAGAACTCTCATGGGACAGCTGGAGGTTGGGGTTAGGCCTGCCTTGCCAAGTCTCTCCAGCAGTCTCAGGGTGAGGATTGGCTGCTAGACTCAGGGTAACTCTGGTGGGATGGCTGTGGAGGTGGCACTAGGGCTGCTGAGTCTACCTGATACTCCTCAAGGTGGGGATGGGTGGCAGGCTGAGTAGTGTTGTTTTCTATGAAAATACCACATCTTTTTTATCCAGTACTCAGTGGATGGGAGTTAAAGTTGTTTAGACTATCTGGTTATTATAAATTGTGCTACTATAAACATAGTTGAACATCTATTGCTGTGGTTTCATGTTTTCCATTATGCTGGAAAATACTCAGATGGGGATTAGCTGGGGGTTGAATGGCACCCTTAATTCTAAGATGTTGAGGAATCTCCACACTGATTTCCACAGTACTTGCATCAGTCCACACTTCCACCAATAGTGGAGCAGGGTTCCTTTTTCTCCTACAGCCTCTCCAGCATTTGTTATTGACTGATTTCTTGATGATAACCTTTCTTTCTGGAATAAGATGGAATCTCAGTATAGTTTTAATTTGCATTTCTCAAATGACCAATGATAGTGAACATTTTTCATATATTTATTTTCTATTTATATTTCTTCATCTAAGAAGTGTACATAACTCTCAGATGCCCATTTTTGGATTGGGCCTTTGAATTTGCAGCTGAAAAGAATGTGTATTCTGATGTTGTGTAGAACACTGTAAATGTCTACTAACGCCATTTGTTCACAAGTTTGGTTAAATTCTGTTATTTCTTTGTCGATTTTTGTCTAGTTTGTGACAGTGGGGAATTAAGGTTCCACATTACAATTTTGTTATTGCTTATTTGAGTTTTCAAATTAATATTTGTTTTAATGGAAAAT
>NW_004524712.1:6207093-6211104 GCF_000260255.1 Octodon degus
TATATATATATGTCTCTCTCTATATATATGTCTCTTGTCTTTGAATTTTTCCATTAACAATTATGCAGTGACCTTGTTTTCCTCTTTTGATCATTCTTGGTTTGATACCTACATTGTCTGTAAAAAGAATAGCTACCCATACTTTTTTTCTGGTTTCCTATTACATAGAATAATGTTTTCCATCCTTTGACTTTTAGTGTATGAATTCCTTTCTGAGTTAAATGTGTTTCTTGTATACAGCATATTGTTGGATCTTGTTTCTTGATTAATTGTGCTAATCTGCTACTATTTTTTTTTTGTTGTTGTTGTTTTTGTTTTTACAGCACTGGGGATTGAACTCAGGACCCTGCGATTGCCAGGCAAGCACTTATTCTACTGAGCTATCTCCCTGGCCCCATTCTGCTACTTTTGATTGGTGGGTTGAGAACATTTACACTGATAGTAATAACTGATAGGTTTTATCTTGGTTTTGTCATGTTATGTTATTTCACTGCTATTGGTTCGTTTTTCTCCCCTCTTGTTCTGCTTGGCGATTTCTTTCTTCTTTTGTTCTTGGAACTGTGGTTAGTTTATCTGTGTCTAGAATTTGTAGGGTTGTTTTAGTACTCACGAATTTGTTCAGTTGTTCTTTTTCATGGAAATATCGCATTTCTCCATTAATTCTGAAAGACATTTTTAGGGTACATCAATCTGGGTTGGAAGTGGTTTTCTTTCTGAGCTTGAAATACTTCATTCCAAGCTTTTCTTGACCCAAGGGTTTGTACTGAGAAGTCTGCCATGTTTCAGACTGGCATTGCTTCATAGTTAATCTGTTTCTTTTCTCTAATAGCTTTTAATATTTTGTTTTTGTGCTGAGTTTCTTGGACCTTGATTATTATATTTCTGAATGTAGCTTTATTTTGGTTCTAGTTAATTTGAGTTTATATGCCTCACTTAACTACATGCTTGGGGAAGTTTTTTCATATGCTTGGGGAAGTTCCTGCTATTTCTGCCATTTCATGCTTAGGAAATTTCCACAAATAGTTTTTTTATGTCACTAGAGTTCACTCCTTTTTCATTGACATAAATTGTTCTTATATAATTTTTATTGCATCATCTTTTTTAACATTAATTTTATTGAGGAAGAAGTAGCAATGAGATAGTCTCAAAACAGATTAATAGGACAGTTACAATAATGAATATATTTCATATTGTTGTCTTCATAGTAGTTATTTATAGCACAAGATACAGACATAATATCTTGTCTAAACGCTATTAGTTCAAAACTTCCTTTTTATTGAACTAAGAGAAAGTAGCTATATATCTGTTCTAACTATTTTGTATATACAGATACAAAATTGTCCTTCATTTATATCCACCTTCTCTGTTTACTTTTTTTTTTTTTTTGTCAGAATCAGGGATTGAACTCAGGCCCTTGTGCTTGCCAGGGAAGTGCTTATTCCACTGAGCCATCTCCCCGGCCTCTTCTGTTTACTTTTCTAAGAGATGGTATTTCAATTTCCATTCATATATTGTAAGTGCATGAATTCAGTAAGGTAATCCAATATAGTCCAGTTGTCCATAATAGTAGTGGGTTGTCCACAGGACTGGCAATGTCAAAAGTTGTTGAGCCTTTTACAGCTCAGCATATTAATATTGCTTTACTTTTTATGCCTCGTTTTTATACTTTTCTGCTGGATGGTTAAGACCAAGATAAAGCAAGACCTATATAACAAAAAAATGTAACTTTTGTATCTGACAAAGTCAGTCAGATCCCCTCAAGATTTACCCTGAAACCCTGTATAGCAGTTAGTAGAGCTTTTGTCAGTGTCAGCCATGTGGATGAGTTATGGCCATTGCTTGACCAATATTTCATCATCTTTCAGCTGTTGAATTATCTATCTATCTATCTATCTATCTATCTATCTATCTATCTATCTATATCTTTCCTTTCATATTCACTAGCTGTATTCCTGTCTTCAAACTGTGCAGGTCTATCTTCAGTTTTGTTCAATTCATTGAACAGCTTGAGAAAAGTTGGCATTATGTCCTCCCTAAGTTTCTTGTAGAATTCAGTTGTAAATCCATCAGAACCTGGGCTTTTGTTTGTTGATAGTTTTTTAAAATTACATTTTTTATTTAATTGAGTGATATTTGGTTAGTCAGAATTCTTACACCATTTTGCTTTAGCTTTAGTAGTTCATATGTATTTAGGAATCTGCTCATTTCTTCTGTATTTTCTATTCTTTGGAGTATTGATTTTGGAAATAGGTATTGGTAATCCCCTAAATTTCTATAGGGTGTGTCATGTTTTTACACTTTTCTTTCTTTTTCTTTTCTTTTTTTTTTTTTTTGGCGGAACCAGGGATTGAACTCAGACCCTTGTGCTTTGCCAGGCAAGTGCTTATTCTACTGAGCCATCTCCCCGGCCCCTGTTTTTATACTTTTCATTCCTTATTGCATGAATTTGAATTTTTTTCTTTCATTTTTAAAAATGAGATTGGCTAGGGATTTATCAATTTTATTTATTCTTTCAAAGAACCAACTCTTTGACTCATTAATTCTTTGTATTGTTTTCTTCCTCTCTGTTGCATTTATTTCTGATCTGATCTTTATAATTTCTTGACTTTTTGGGTTTTGGACTTGGCTTGCTCTTTTTTTCTAGGAGTTTGAGGTTTAGTGCAAGATTGCTTACTTGTGCTCATTATGTTTGCCTGATGTGAGAATTTGTCGCTAGAAATTTCCCTCTTAAGACAGCTTTCATTGCATCCCACAGGTGCTGGTAAGTTGTATCTGCATTTTCATTTGATTGTAAATATCGTTAATTATAATTATTAATTTAATTTATAGCTGAATAATATTCCATTGTGTAAACATACCATATTTTTTATCCATTTATCAATTGATGAGCATTTGGGGTGTTTCCAAGATTTAACTATGACAAATTGTGATGCTTTAAACATGGGTGTGCATATATCCCTGTGGTATGGTGGTTTCAGTTCTTATAAGCATCAGTATAGAAAACAAATTTAAGGAAATGGAAAAGTGAGAAGACATGGAAACAAGCTATAACCACAGACTCCAGTTCACACAAGGCAAGTCCAGGAGGTATTGAGGTGGAAGACATCAAAGGCTACCCAGCTGAACTTTCTGAAATAGTAGCACCAGAGGTAACAAAGCAGATAAAACACTTTTCTTCCTGTAAGTAAGTGTTGTGACTAGTCTTGATATTCTTTTTTTTTTTATTTTTTTAACTAACATTAAGATTGCTGGTCCATGTTATAATATGAATTCTTTTGTATTTTAAATTTTGGGGGGATATTTCTGGAGTATTGAAAATTGCCTCTAATGGAGATAATAAGCAGGGATTACTTACATGAGACTATAGAGCTAATTACATCTTTCTCCTATCTCAGTAGCTACCTAAACTTGACAGACACTGTTAACAAAATTTCCCAGAGTATTGAAGTCCTTCAAGACTAGATAAACTCATTAGCAGCAGTGACCATAACATATTTAGAGGAATAGAGTTCCAAAATGCTGAAACAAAGGTTATGTTTGTTTCTAAAAGAAGAATGTAGTTCCTATGTTAGTAAGAGACATGGCACAAAAATTGTCTGACTGCTTCTAGGATCCGGGAAGACCTATTTGAGTCATAGATATTCTCGTCAAATTATCTGGAATTGAGGGTTTTTGTTACTGTCCTGGACATGACCTTTGTTAATGCTTCTTGTAATCTTACTATTTATATCTTGCGTATTAATCTCTTAGTCAACTAGTTTATTTTTGTTTGGAAGCCATCAAACTACTGTTGATGGCCCTTATGGTGGGTTGACAATGTGGTCAACTTGTAACACCCAGATGAACTGAAGCAGTGTGGTGCTGGGTGTGGGTGGTCCACCTGAGGATTGTTACCAGTGGCAGCAGAAAAGACAGAACTGGAGAACAAGAAAAAGGAGGAGGAGGAGGAGAAAGGAGGAGAAGGAGAAGCAGGAGGAGAAGGAGGAGGAGGAGAAGAAAGAGGAGGAGGAG
>NW_004524712.1:6211400-6234714 GCF_000260255.1 Octodon degus
GAAGAAGAAGAAGAAGAAAAGGAAGAGGAGAAAGAGAAAAGAGAAGAAGGAGGAGGAGAAGGAGAAGAATGGCTATTAGTGAAACTGTTGGAAGTTGTTGGGAAGCTGTTGGGAGATGTTAGTTCCTGATGAACTAAACGGTTCTCATAATCCGAGCTCAGGACTTTGTGGTCACTGAGCATGTCTTTTTGGTTCACTTTGGGGGAACTCTAGCCCTCACTTTAAGCTTCAGTTCCTGCTCCAGAGTGTAAGTTGGTGCACAGCTCAGTCTCCTGGAAAAGCCTGTCATGTCAGCTTTCCTGATGGGAACCTGGCTTTCCTCATCATCAGAGGAACATGGGATCTCATTTCACTGAGGATGGCTGTGGTACTTTTTGGGGGAGCTCTGGTTCTTACTTTGAGTGTTGCTTCCTGGCTCCAGTTTACATCCCTCAGCATACTAGCACAAATCTTTTATTCTGCTGGAAGAAACTTTCTAGCTTCAATCACTAAACTTTGGGCCTTCCAAATGCAGATCTGTGAAACAGACCTGCATGAGACACTGTAATGAGCTCTAGGTCTTCAGTTGTATACATGCAAGCCATTATCATAGGATGCAGGCCCTCAGCTGGATTATTTGTTCTTTATTATGTGGACCATTTTCCTGCACTCTTTTTGTATATAATTATTTGGTGACTATCTTAGTTACTCCTCTCTTATTGCTAGGACAAATACTGACACTCAAAATAAAAGAAGGAAAGGTTCATTTAGCTCACGGTTACTGGAGGTTTCAGTCATATTCAGCAGGGTCCAAGGCAGAGCAGCACAGAGCAGAGAGCAACCTTTCATGGCAAGGCAAAGAGCACAAGAAGCACAAGGAGGAGTAGCAGCAGCTCCAGCAGCTAGCTTCTCCCTCCTCCTTACACTGAAATGCAAATTACCTGCCCCAGGGCAGGTGCAGCATCCACACCCACAATAGTCAATCACAAACTCCAGGAGCCTCCCCAAGACTGCATGAGGCTTTGGGGTGGGGGGACAACTATACACAAATCATAACAGTGACTATTATAAAATAATCTCTAATTAAGTGTCCTGCATAGTATTGTCTCCCCTTGCAGAACTCAAAACCATAACAGCCTTAGTTCAATATAAGACAATGCCTTTACATCCATGGTTCACCAAGAAATCTCCAGAGGAAGAACTTAATTCCTTTGATCTCATAGATCAGTAAGGATGGCTCCACATAAATAGCACCATCGCCCCTCTTTAGACAGAATTATCTGTGGAAGATGCATCTTCCTGCCTCAGTAAAGATTTTCAGCGACCAGGGCCTTCAAGAGGAACTAGTAGTACGAGAAACAAGGGAGTGTAGGAGTCATTCTCTTTCTGCCATTTAATTCTAAACAGTACTTTATGGTTATTCTCACATCCATTTTCCTAACAGAGTTTTTAAAAAGTAACAAAAGAAGCAAGAGATCTCTGATGCTGTAGGAGAGATGCATGTTGGGTCTCCTAGCCTGACCTTCTTGTCCCCTCTACCACTCTCCCATCTCGTTACTCCCACCTCATAAATATGACTACATGCCATAAATATAGTTAAGATCAGAATGAATTCTGGAACAGTAATGCTTGGTTGAGGCCTCTTAAGATGACTCAGAACCTGTCAATCATTCCTATCAATCACACCCAGAGATTCTGGGCAATCGAGATGAGGTGCATATCCTTTAAATAGTTTTTCCTTGGATTTTTGTTATTGTTGCATTTTGTGCTCGATAGTTTATAGTGCTTTTCTGTTACCCCAGAATCCACTGTCTGTGCCTTATCTTATGGTGGCGTAGATTTGTCCTGAGCACAACTTCCCGTGATCTACAATAAATGTAGCTGCTTGCTACTTCCCACTAGGTATAAGCTGGCAATGCTTTCCCACCATGCACGAGAGCCTGGGCTGCTGTATTAGCACATTCCACGGCAACATCTGCAGGCATAGCTCCATCAACTCATGAAGGTGACCAGTGCTCCCATCTCACCAGCACACTGAACCGAAGGGAGAAACTCCGTGCCACAGGGGTCTGAGTAGAAGTGGAAGCCCCACCTATTCACTGCACTCACCCACTCATGGGTAGCTGGTGACAGCATTAGAAATCCTGCTCCTGAGGGGAAAAAATGTCCTCTGCTGGGGAGCTGTGGAAGGAGGAACCTTGCACTCCCAGCTCCAGCAGTTTGGGGTAGAATCTGCCTCCTTCAGCTGGGGGCACATCTTGTCTTAACAATCAGAGAGCATGCCTAAAGTTTTATAGATTTTTTTTTTTTGACCAGGGATTGAACTACATCCCCCGCCCAAGATTTTCTTGATTAGGTGTTTCTTCATTTGTTGGGTGCCCTTAGGTCATTTCCAGGAAGCTTCAAAACAAGTTTTTCTTTAGTAGTTTGCACAGCATTCACTGAAGCGCAAAGCAGTTGCTCCTCACGCTGCGGTATCAGATGTCCTTCCGTGGTGGCACACGCCTGTAATCCTGCTGCTGGGGAGGCTGAGACAGGAACAGTGCTAGGAGTCCAAGCTACACGGTGAGACCCTGTACCAAATAAGTAAAAGATTGAGAACAATTTTAAAAATCTCCTGGCTCACACTTTCTTCTTTTAAAATTATATTTTATTGGTACATTTTAGACACACATAATGATCATATTCATCGTGGAGAATCTGCCTGTGTATAACACGTTCTTCTCGCATCTCCCTTCACTCCCTTCGGCCACTCCTCTCCTCCCCGTTTACAAAGCATTGCTTCCGTGTTTTCCTTATTTATTTATTTTTTTACTTATTCCTTCTTTCCTTTTTCCCTTTCCTCTTCATGACTTCCTTCCCCTTTGAACATTTTCCTCCTATTTCACTATACCTGCTATCCACTTTGGTCCTTATTTATACTTTGGTTTCTCACAATAGAGAAAAGTGCAATATTTATACATTTGTCTGGTTTATTTCACTTAAGATTATGGACTCAACGTGTAACCATTTTCCTTGAAATGTCTTGAGCTTATCCTTCTTTCTGGTGGAGAACTACTCTGTTATATTAAAAAAAATACACATCTTTATCCATTTACCTGTTGATGGGCAGTTGGGCTGTTTCCAAGATTTGGCTATTACAAACTGCACCATTATAAACATAGGCATACATATATCATTGTAATATGATGCTTTTAATTCCTTTGGGAAGATATCCAGGAGATGAATGGCTGGGTCAAACAGAACCTCTGGTCCTACTTTTCTGAGAAATCTTTACACTGATTCCCACAGTGGTTGTACCAGTCTATACTTCCACCAACAGTGGAGAAGGGTTCCTTTTCCTCCACACCCTTACCAACATTTATTATTGGTTGTTTTCTTCATAGAAGCCATTCACTCTGGAGTAAGTATTGTTTTAATTTGCATCGCTTGAATGACTATGATGTTGAATGTTTTCTTACATATTTCTTTGCTGTTTATACTTCATTTGAGAAGTGCTTACTCATTGCATATGCCTGTTTTTGGATAGGGTATTTAAATTTGGGAACTCTGATAATTTTTAGTTCTTTATATGCTCCTTTTTTTTTTTTCTTTTCTTTATATGCTCTTGATAGTAATTTTTTTTCTGAAGAACAACTGGCAAACTTTTCTCCCACATTGAGAGTTATTTCTTTACTCTGTTAGTGATTTTCCTTGCTGTGCAAGGATTTTTTTTTTTTTTTTTTTTTTTTTTGTGGAACTGGGGATTGAGCTCAGGCCCTTGTGCTTGCCAGGGAAGTACTTATTCTACTGAGCCATCTCCTCATCCAAAAGATTTTAATGAGATGAGAGCACAGTTGTTGATTTTTTTGTTATAGTTCTAATGTGATCATTTGCTGTTGTTATTGTTGTTTTTTATAAACCCTGCCTACTCCAAAAGTTTTACCTGTTCTATTTTCCAAGCGATTTAATATTTCTGTTGTAATATTAAGATCTTTGACCCATTTCAACTTTGGCTTCAGGCATAGTAAAAGATATGGGCCCAATCTTAACCAGTGGAATGTGCAAAGCCAGTTTTTCCAGCATTACTTTAAGAGGCTGTTTCAATGAATGTATTTGGCAACTTTCTCAAAGATCAAGTGGCTGAGTATGTCTGGAGTTGTTTCTGCATCTTCTAATATGTTTCATTCAGCCTTGGATCTCTTTGTTTTCCAGTACCACACTTTTTTTTTCCTTTTAATGTATTTTTGTATGAGGTCTTACTATGTAGCTGAGACTCATAGAGATCCTCTTGTTTTCAGCCTTTCCAGAACTGGGACTACAGGTGTGCACCACCACCCCCAGTTTTAGTGGCCAGCTCAGAGTGCCTGGAGGTGGGGCCAGCAGAGCATGTTGTGCTGGGGATCAAACCCCTGTCCCTGCACTTGCCTAAGCAGGCACTTGTCCACTGAGCTATCTTGCTAGCATTTTTTTTTTAAATCACAGCAGCTTTATAGTATAATTTCAAGCCAGAGAATGTGACAACATTATTTTAAGTCTCTTTTTTTTCAAATGTATTCTAGGATTGTTTTCTGTGAGACATGCTGTTGAAATTTGGATCAGAATTGCATTAAATCCGTATAACAGCTTTGGAAGAATGGACATTATCACCACATTGGTTTATTCCTATGTAAGAGCAAGAGATATCTTTCCATTTTCTGATATTTCTTTGATTTCTTTTTTCAGAGTACTGTAGTTTTCAATATGGACTTCCATTACTTCCTTCATTAGATTGATTTCTAAGTATTCTATTTTATTGCATGCTATTGTGAAAGGTGTTGTTTTCCTAATTTCTCTCTTAGGAAATGTTTTATTCATGTAAGGGAAGGTTATTGATTTTTGAGTCTTTACTTTGTTTCCAACTATGGTACTGAATTTGCTTATTAAATCTAAAAGTCTTTTAGTGGAGTTTTTCAGGTCTTCTGTGTAGAATATCATGTCATGTGCAAATAAAGATAATGTAACTTCTCTTTCTACCCTATTTACTTTATTTCTTTCTCTTGTCTAATTCTTTTTTTTAAATTTTATTTATTTATTTATTTATTTATTTATGTGTGTGTGTGTGTGTGTGTGTGTGTGTGTGTGGCCAGCTCAGCCCACCAGGGGGCAGGGCTGGCTGGCATGTGGTGCTGGGGATTGAACCGCGGTCCCTGTGCTTTGCTAAGCTTGTTCTAAGTAGGTGCTTTAGACCACTGAGCCATCTCACCAGCCCTCTCTTGTCTAATTCTTTGGTTAAATTTTCCAGAAATATGTTTAATAAGAGTGAAGACAATGAAATCCTTGTGTTGTTCCTGAGTTTAGAGTGAAAGCTTTCAATTCTTCTCAATTTAGTAAGATGTTGGCTGTTGGTTTGTCCTAGATGGCTTTTATCAGATTACAGATAAAGTCCATATGTTCCAATTTTCTATAGTATTTTTCCATGAATGTGTGCTGGACTTTGTCAAAAGCTTTTTCTGCATGTATTGAAATGATCATATTGTTTTTGCATTTGGCTCTGTTAATATGGTGTATTATTTTTATTGATTTACATTTCTTTCTCCTTTTTTTTTTTTGTGGAACTGGGGATTGAACTCAGAGCCTTGCGCTTGCCAGGCAAGCACTTATCCTACTGAGCCATCTCCCTGGCCCCGATTTACATTTCTTGAACCATCTCTGCATCCATAGGATGAATTCTAGTTTGTCATGGTGTGTAATCTTCTTGATGATTTGCTATATTCATTTTACCAGTATCTTATTGAGGATTTCTGCATCTATATTCATTAGAGAGATTGGCTTATAGTTCTTTTTCTTAGTTGGGTTCTTCTTTGGTTTTGTTATCAGGGTAACATGAATGAGAGTATTACACTCAGTATGGGATAGATAGCCTGAATGCAACTTAGGGGAGACAGACTTGCTCTCTGTATCCAGTTGTTGCTGCTACTTTGTTTTTGCTCTTTGCCACTGCCATGAAAGGTTTCTCTCTGCCATGTGCCACTCTGACTTGGAGCCAGCTAAGTACGGACTGAAATCTCCAGTAACTGTGAGCTAAATATGCCTTTTTTTTCCCTAAGTTTGACTGTTTTTTTTGGGGGGGGGTACTGGGGATTGAACTCAGGCCCTTGCACTTGCCAGGCAAGCGCTTATTCTACTGAGCCATCTCCCTGGCCCTTGACTGTTGGATTTTTGTCTTAGCAATGAGAGAAGAGTAACTGAGACATCAAGGGTCCACTTATCCACTTCCACACTATTCTCTAGATCTCTCTCTCTCTCTCTCTCTCTCTCTCTCTCTCTCTCTCTCTGGAGATTGAACCCAGGGCCTTGTGCATATGAAGCAAGAACTCTACCACTGCCATGTCCTCATCCCTTACATTTCTGTTTAGATTAACTGGAAAAACTTCAGAAGATCATTTGCTATGTAACACACTCCCTTAGGGGTTACACTTTATACCTCACCCATCACAATCTCCTAGACTTGAGACTAGTTATGGGTCTAGAAGCAACAATGATTGATGAGAGGAGTCCTAAAGTCCATGGCAAGCAAATCTCATCACAGCCCAGATTGTGAAGAATATGTGGAACAGAATATTTAGGAGTAGATCCTTAAAAAATAAAAACAAGGGTAAGAAGAAGAATGCTTTGATATGCACAATTGTTGGAATGGACTTACTCAAGTTCTAAAATTTACTAGGTCGATTCAAGCATTTGAAAGAAACATTAGCCACTTCTTAATTTGGCCTGCTAAGGCTTGGATTCAGGAGTTTATAGTCAGTGATGTTGAATGCTGCCCTATTGCCTTCCTCTTCTACTGTATAGAATTGCATTGCGATGGCTAATTGCATATGAATCAGTTTGAAATTCTCATTCAGTAGCTTTGGACAATGTCTGAGATCTGTATTGCTAGCATTTCCCACAGGAGGCTATTGTGATTTTAAATGCCACCCTTCAACAGGAGCATTGTAAAGGAAAGTGTCTAAAATTCTAAGGAGAGAGAATGTTTGAATGGATCTGTTTTGTACGCTCCGTTAGTTCATGCCTTAATCATATGACCTTGGCAATTCAAAAGTACAGTTTCTCATTAAGGCATTAAGAAATGCATTGGTAACAAAACAAGTATGAAATATGAACTCTGGCTTTTTCACAACAGGTTTGTCATGAGAGCACAGGTGTAGTGAAAACCACCACTAAATCAAAGCCAACATGGAAAAGGAAAAGACTCACATTAATATCGTCATCATCGGACACCTGGACTCTGGCAAGTCCACCACCATGTGATCTGCAAATGCAGTGGCACCAACAAAAGTGCCATTGAAAAATTTGAGAAGGAGGCTGCTGAGGTGGGGAAGGGCTCCTTCAAGTATGCCTGGGTCTTGAGCAAGCTGAAAGCTGAGCGTGAATGTGAGCGTGGTCTCACCATTGACATCTCCCTGTGGAAATTTGAGACCGGCAAGTATTACGTGACCGTCATTGACGCCCCTGGACACAGAGACTCATCAAAAACATGATGACAGGCACATCTCAGGCTGACTGATTGTTGCTGCTGGTTGGTGAATTCAAACCTGGTATCTCCAAAATGGGCAGACCCGTGAGCACGCCCTTCTGGCTTACACACTGGGTGTGAAACAACTAATTGTTGGAGTTAACAAAATGGATTCCACAGAGCCACCATACAGCCAGAAGAAACACAACAAAATTGTTAAGGAAGTCAGCACCTACATTAAGAAAATCGGCTACAACCCTGACACAGTAGCTTTTGTGCCAATTTCTGGTTGGAATGGTGACAACATGCTGGAGCCAAGTGCTAAAATGCTTTGGTTCAAAGGATGGAAGGTCACTCATAAAGATAGCAATGCCAGCGGAACCACACTGCTTGAAGCTTTGGATTGCATCCTCCCACCCACTCGCCCAATTGACAAGCCTTTGGGGCTGCCCTTCCAGGATGTCTACAAAATTGGTGTCATTGGTACTATCCCTCTGGGCTGAGTAGAGACTGGTGTTCTCAAACCTGGCATGGTGGTCACCTTTGCTGCAGTCAGTGTCACAACTGAAGTCAAGTCTGTTGAAATGCACCATGAAGCTTTGAGTGAAGCTCTTACTGGGGACAATGTGGGCTTCAACGTCAAGAACATATCTGTCAAAGATGTCTGTGTGGCAATGATGCACGTGACAGCAAAAATGACTCATCAGTGGAAGCAGCTGGTTTCACTGCTTAGGTGATAATCCTGAACCATCCCAGCCAGATCAGTGCTGGCTATGCCCCTGTCCTGGACTATCACACAGCTCACATTGCTTGCAAATTTGCTGAGCTGAAAGAAAACATTGAATGCTGGTCCAGTAAGAAGCTGGAAGACAGGCCCACGTTTTTGAAATCTGGTGGTGCTGCCATTGTTGACGTGGTTCCAGGCATGCTCACGTGCGTCAAGAGCTTCCCCATCTACCTCTGGGTTGTTTCACTGTTCGTGATATGAGACAGTTTCTATGGGTGTCATCAAAGCTGTGGACAAGAATGCTGCTGGAGCTGGCAAGGTCACCAAGTCTGCCCAGAAAGCTCAGCAAGGCTAATGTTATCTCTAACACCTGCCACCCCAGCCTTAATCAGTGGCGGAAGACCAGTCTCAGAACTGTTTCTCCCAATTGGCCATTTAAGTTTAATAGTGAAAGACTGTTCAATGATAGCAATGTATTGTAAAAACTTCAGATGGAAAGGAAAATGTTTTGTGGACCATTGTGTGTGTGTGTGTGTGTGTGTGTGTGTGTGTGTGTGGCAGTTTTTAAGTTATTAGTTTTTAAAATCAATATGTTTTAATGGAAACAACTTGACCAAAAATTTGTCACAGAACTTTGAGACCCATCAAAACTAAGTTTAATGAGAAAAAAAAGGATACAAACTCTGAAAACTAAAGAGAAAAGCATGTAAAAAAGAAAATCTAAGGTCCGGGAAGATAGCTCAGTAGAATAAGTGCTTGCCTGGCAAGGGCCTAAATTCAATCCCTGGTTCTGCAAAAAAAAAAAAAAAAAAAAAAAAAAAAAAAAAAAAAAAAAAAAAAAAAAAAAAAAAAAAAAAAAAATCTAACTTAAAGGAAAGGCATTGTATGTTCATAGGTTAAAAGCCTTAACATTAAAATGACTGGGGGCCTGCCCCTTAGTTCAGTTCTTTAAGTGGCTGCTTCAACAAAGCAGTCAGGCTCAGGTTGCTGTGGTTCAATCCCCACAACTCAAGCCAACCAAACCTGCCCTGAAGGCATTCAGAGCAAAAAAAACCCCACATTATAATGACAATATAAGGGCCAGGGGCATGGCTCTGTGGAATAAGCACTACCCTGGCAAGTGCAAGGGCTTGAGTTCAATCCCCAGTTCTGCCAAAAAATAAAAATAAAAAAAGAAACAAAATTACAATACACCACAAATTAATCTATAGATTAAATGCAATCCCTATATAATATAAATTATATATGTGTATATATATGCATATATGTATTATTTAGTACAGGGTTCACTATTCAGCTGGGACTCAGTGATTCTCCTGTTTCAGCCTCCCCAGTCTGGGATTATAGGCATGTGTCACCATGCCCAGTCTCGGTGGTCAGCTCAGCACACCTGGGGGCAGGGCCAGCATGGCATATGGTGCCGGGGGTCGAACCCTGGTGCCTGCACTTGCCTAAGCAGGTGCTTAGTCCACTGAGCTAGCTCACCAGCCCCCAAGTGATATTTTTGTGGAAATTAATAAAGAAATCCCCTAAATCATATGTAGGTGATCTTATTTCAAAACTCAAAACAATCTCAATAAAGGAAGAACAAATTTGAGGGATGCACATTTTATTTGCTGAGCTATCTCCCCAGTCCCACACTTCTTGATTTTCAAAATTACTACAAAGTGGCTAACTAGAACCCCTAGCGTCAATCCGATTAGGGACTGCAGCAGCAGTGGTGGTGAAGGAAGTGAGTGACGGCAGGGCCCCTCCTGCCCGGAGACCAGTGGTGTGAGAGCGGGATGCTGACTGTGTGGATTTCAGCAGCCTTGGGCTGAGGTGGAACAGCAAGTGGGGGTCGGGACCCCCCACTGCGAAGAGACTGAAGTGGGGGTGAGCAGCCTTTGCACGTCTCCTCTGTTGCAGGAATGGTGAGACTGCCAACATCACTTCCACCTCTGCAACAGGCAGTGAGAGAGAAGAGACGTGCCTCAGGCCATCTCTGTCTGCACGCGTCTCTGCAACTGGGAGAGCGACACAGAGACAAACAGGGTAAGGAGACGCAAGTGCACCTCTGGGGGACACACAGAAGTTGCTGGCTGAGGACGGTGCCACAGCCACAGCTCCAGGCCAAGATGAGCCCTGCACCCTACTGCAGACTTGGTGCGGTTAGCCAGCACACATGCAGGCCCTCGCCGGACACGAACACAGAACCGTGGACACCAGAGGAGTACTTTTTCTTTTCATTGTTTCTTTGTTTCACTTTCCTTTTTCTGACTGGTTGATTTTTTGTTGGTGTTGGTGCTAGTTTTTTTTTTTTTTATGTTTTTATTTATATTGTTTGTTTTGTTTTGTTCATCTTTGTTCTCTTTGCCCAACTCCCTCTTGATTTATTGATATTTTCAAGTAAGTGCATTGTCTCCAGTCTTTCTGGTTAGCCTTAATATTTTTTTTCTTCCCCCTTCATTCTTTCCTTCCTGTCCTCTCCTCCTGCGCTTGTCCTCAAGGTTTTGGTGATCCTCCTTTCTCCTCCAGACTTTCTTCTAAAATATTTCTCTTCATGAATTTCTCTGCTTTGTCCTCTGTCTCTCTTCAATCCTCCCCACCCCACCATAAAAGGACTACAATCCTGGGAATATCAACACTGTGGGATGCTGGCATCCAGATACACATAGTGAGCAACCAGTAGAATTGGGAAGCCTGAAACAAGCTCTCGACCTTTGAGTAAGCTGAATTTTTGGCAGGACTTCTGTAGTGCAAATACCCCTCATTTTAATCCCAAATTCTGCCCATTTTTATGTTTTATTTTGAGATATGGTTTTGCTAAATTGCTAATTTGCCCAGGCTGGGTTCAAACTTGTCACCCTTCTGCCTCAGTCACTGAAATTCTAAGATTATGTGCATTATATATGGCTTGGCCAACTTGCTGAGAAACTCAGGATCAAACCAGAGAGATGACACAGCCCTGGGGAACTTGGGAAGGCTAACAGGCTGGGGGATACTGAGGGCCAAATCACCAGCCCTGTCTTGGAGTAAAACAGATACCTATTTAGGATTTTAGGAGGAAGTACAAAAAACAGATAACAGAATATTCTACAGTGCTTACACGTTTCTTGTCATACATTGCTAGGCAGAGTTTCTCTTATTCAAGCTAATTGGGGTTACGATCATATAACAAGGAGGTCCAGGCTACGGTGAGCAGGAAGAATAAATCATTGTCTGAGACTGAGCCAAGCTGTCCTTGAGGTGATAAGCCTTTGGAGAACTTGAATGCAAGCAAAGTGTGACCAGATGCACTCTGGTTGAGCCACACTTATTTACACCAGGCATTGGAATGCTAAGGCTCCTTAGGTTCTGCAATTCTCTGGGGGAACAGGCTGTGCTTCCCAGTTTCATCCTTGTATAATGTCAGAAATACAAATTTTAAGATTTCCTTTACATTTCAAATTGCTTCTATAAACTGATTTTTAAAAAAGATTATTTATTTATTTATTTGGTACAGGGTCTCCCTATGCAGGTTAGATTTATAGTGACCCACCCATCTCAGCCTCCCCAGTGTTCATGCCACTGTGCCCAGTTTCAGTGGCCTGCATGGTGCAGGGCCTGCATGGCATATGGTATCTGGTATCAAACCCAGGTCCTTGTGCCAGGTAGGTGCTTAGACCATGGAGCTATCTGCCCAGCCCTACAAATGGATTTTTAAAATGATAGCAAGACAATAAAATGGAAGAAAATATTTTTATCAAATTGTTTTGTGTTGTGATTTGTGTCTAGATGTCCCTTCTGCCAAAACCTCATGCACTTTTAGATGGAGCTTTTTTTTTTTTTTTTTTTTAGGTTATGAGCAGAATATATTTATTGCAAGAAAGAAAGCTCCTGTCCAAGAGAGGGACAGGAGGGGGGCCCAAGCGGGTAGTTCCCCATGGAGCGTTTTTGAGGTAGCCAGATCTAGAGTTTATGATCGATTCATGGTTCAGTGATAAAATTAAAAAGACGACAATATGCAGCGTATTAATTGTTGCAACTCTCCTACCAACCTGTTTTGAAGCTGTCTCATTGCATTTTTTTCTTGATAAAATTAATAAAAAAGAGAAGTACATGGTATTTCTTGTTCAAAAGAACTGCATAAAAAATGATAGAATTGGGCTGGAGAGATGGTTCAGTGGTCTAAAGCACCTACTTGAAACAAGCTTGGCAAAGCACAGGGACCGCGGTTCAATCCCCAGCACCACATGCCAGCCAGACCCGTCCCCTGGTGGGCTGAGCTGGCCACACACACACACACAATAAATAAATGTAATAAATAAAAATAAATAAATATTTAAAAAAAATGATAGAATTAAGAGTAAGGGGGTTAATGGTGGGTGATTGCTAGATCAATCCGCTGACTGGATTGGCACCACCCTGATCCCAAAAGTCTGGATAGGATAAAAGGAACAGAAAGAAAGAGGCTTGCTGGCCCTTTTGCTCCTGTTGCTTTTGAAGTCTTCCACTGGCGTGTGCTCTTGTCCTTCTGCAGTGTGCTACACTACCTTAGATCCAGTTGATTATGGACTAAAACCTATACAAACCAAGAGCTGAACAAACCTTTTTGAACTTTGGATGTTGGGTATTTTCTGTTAGCAATGAGGAAAAATAACTGAGACCTTCTGGAATAAGAAGGGTTCTATTAGTATGAAAATAATATTTATACAGTGCAAATACCCCTCATTTTAATTCCTCATTTTAACAGTTTGTGCCTTTCTTTACCTTAGGGAAAAAGTTAAGAGCTAAATTCAAAACCTTTTACAAGTAAATTTTAGGAGTAAGCCTTTTTGATCTCAGGCAAAGGAAAGTCTTTGTAGTTACAACATGGAAGGCACAAACCACAAAAGGAAAAGTATATAAATAGGATTTCACCAAATTTTGTGCTTTAAAAGAAACCACCAAAAAGTAAGAAGACAACCCACACTGCCAGGAAAGGTGGTAGGTGCCTATAATTCCAGCACTCTGAAGGGCTGAGCTAGAAGGGTTTTAAGCTCAGGACACATTGGGGCAGCTGGTTCGGAGAACATAGAACATATTTAAAAGAAAAAAAAAAGAAGACTAGGTATCACATTTAGCAATCAAAAAATAAAGTATATCCAGTTCAATTTAAACTTTAGATTAATAATAAATAATATTTAGTCTAGACATAGACCTTCTAAAAATGTTTTTGTTAATTAACTTTATTAGTGCATTTTTGTGTATTTGATACAGGGTCTCAGTACACAGACTGGACTTGTGATCTTCCTGTTTTCAGTCTTCCCAGCACCAGGATTACAGATATGCGCCACCATGCCCAGACTCTGTCACTGGCTCAGTGCACCTGGGGGAGGAGCTGGCATGGCATGCAGGACCGGGGATCGAACCCTGGTCCCTGAACTTGCCAAAGCCCGTGCTTAATCCATTGAGCTATCTTGCTGGCCCTATTAGTACATTTTAAGTATACAGCCATACATAATGATGACATTCACCTTACGGACTATGTGCCTGTATGTAATATATCTTAAATTCTCCTTTTTCCCCAATTTTCTATCTTCTCTTCAATCCCACTTTCTTTCCTTAGTAACAAAAACATTATATCCATTTTTTCTTTTTTTTCTCTTTTCCCTTCTTTCCTTTATCCCAACCCTTTCCTAGTCCCCTTTTCCAATTAATCATTTTCTTCCTATTTTTAATAATCTATTATATACTGTGGTCTTAATTTGCACTTCTGGTTTTTCACATGAGAGAAACAATGTGATATTTACACCTGCATGCTTGATTTATTTCATTAAAGAGTTTGATCTCAAGGTGAATGCATTTACCTATTGCCTCAGTTACATTTCTCTCTTTGCTGGGACAAAATACCCAACACCCAAAATTAAGGAAGGAAAGTTTTATTTAGCTCACAGTTAGTGAATGTTTCAGTCCATACTCAGCTGGCTCCAAGGTGGAGCAACACATGGCAGAGGGCAGACTTTTATGGCAGTGGAAAACAACAAAGAGCAAAGGGAGGGGCAGCAGCTATTGCAGCTAGCAAGCCTCTCTCCCCTCCTTACCTTTGTATGCAGATTATCTGTCTAGGGCAGGGGTAGCACTCACATCTATAATCCCAGCATTGAATCAAGAATTATTCACAAACTCTAGAAGCCACCCCATGACTGCATGAGGGGGAAACGACACAAGCCATAACACCTATAAATATCTCAAGTTTATCCTTTATGGTAGAGCAGTACACTATTGTATAAAAAAAATCACATCTTCTTTATGCATTCCATGGTTGATAGACATTTGGGCTGTTTCCAAAATGTAGGTATAATAAACTATGCTGCTAAAACATAGGTGTAAGTATATCCTTGTGGTATGATGTTTTAACACCTTTGGGAAGATACCAAGGGGAATGGCTAGGTCAACAGGAGCCCTTAGTTTTAGTGTTCTGAGGAATCTCCACACTGATTTCCACAGTGGTTGTACCAACCCACACTCCCACCAACAGCAGAGAAGGGTTTCCTTCGCCCCATTGCCCTATCAGCATTGCATAGTCGTTTTAGGTTGCATCTCTCAAATGACCAGTGATGGTGAACATTTCAAAAATGTATTTTCTTGCCATTTGTACTTCTTCATCAGATTGGTGTCTATGAATTTTAGGGGCTTTCTATCCCAAATCTATCCTATGTGGCTTGAGTTAACTGCACTGTTGCAATCCATCAGTTCTATGAAACGTCTCAGAATGGTGGTTCCTGCTCTATGCACAAGCTGCAGTCCCTCTGAGAGCCCTGTAGGATGCTTCACCATTTTATAAAGTCATATATTTATTTTTTGTTTGCTCTACAAGTCACTCATTTCAGATTGATTTTAACAGCAGGATTTATTTCTCTCTCTTCCCATTTTTTTGCATTTTTAGTTGCATTTCTCTGAGTAGTTCCAATGTGACTCCTTATTCAGCCATTTGAATCCCCTCTAATCTTCTGGCTAGCTTAAGCTCGGGATGGGAGGAGTATAGTGGCCCTGCCTTTAGTCATGAGAAGCCAGGCTTCCATAGGAGGCTGGCTCTGAAAGTCCAGCAGACTGCTTGACTGTCCCCACCCTCTGCTGCTTGACTGCTTGACTGTTCCCCCCTGCTGCCTGCATCACAGAACTCAGTGGTCCGTCTGCTTTCCTCAATATGCCACTATGAGCAAGGGTAGGGCTCAACTGCCACAGCCCGGAATGTAAGGACCAAAGCTCCTCTGGAGCAGGGAGCAGACTCACAAACCCACAGGCCCCAAAGCTAGGTGGAGAAAACCATGCCTTTGGGTGTGGAGTGGGGAATGGAAGGTGGGACTTGCTAGTATGACCACAGCGGTAGGCTGGATACTATTGGCTGACTGTGCCCCGTGAGAAAGGCAGGACGGGATCCAGCACTGGCGCACAAAATCTTGGGTGGGGAAACAAAATAGATCCTAGCAGCAACTCGTTATCTCTCTGCCATAGCTCCTGGATTTTGTGATTACTGATCCTGGAAAAAACCATTCATTGAAAAACACAAAGGAACTTTTGGACTCATTTATTGCTTTCTTCCATTGGTTCTTTTTTTTTTTTTTTTTTTCTCACTGCCAGGGATTGAATTCAGGACCCTGCACTTGCCAGGCAGGAGCTTATTCTACTGAGCTATCTCCCTGGTCCCTGTATTTTGTCTTTTTAACTTTCTTTCCTTGTACTTGGCTTTTGTCCTTGTTTTTTTCTGTTTTGCTGCTTTAATTCTATTAATTTGCATTTACTCTGTTATAGGCTCATGTATCTCACTTTTCTTTTCTCTTCATCTTTATTTTTCAAAGTTTGCTCCTTTTATACTGCTATTCCCCACCCCTTCTCTGGTTACTAGAATAACCATTGAGGCACACTAATCTTTAGGTATTTACTTAGTTCAATATTATTACTTTTCAACGCTTTTCTACTGTTAGTGGAGGTACAGATGTTGCATTTAGTATATGCTCACTCTTTTTCAATATTTGGACTGTTTTAAGTGTTTGTTCTGCCTAGATCCCTCTTCTACAGTTATGGATGAAACACTGTTTCTTATGGTATGTCAGTATCCAGTTTGCATTTGACTCGGTGACATGGTTTTGTTATTAATTTGTTCTCTGTTTATGTTAATAATTAGATTATTGTCATTATGTCAGTAACAATACTGTAGTATATCTCTTGAGAATCGCTGTTGGGCCATGTCAGGGGACTCTCTTATCTGAAATTAACACTAGTTGTTGGAGCTTGGTGTAGTTTAATTTCTGGGTCGATGCCTGTTAATTGCCTGTGGTGAGTGGCTTTATTGCTGTATCTGGAATACTTCGGAAACAAGCACTTCTCAGAGTGTCTTCCCGGTGTAACTGGTTTAGGAATTTTGAGAGTCTGTTGCTATATCCTGCCTCTTCAGTTTTGGGGGAATGAGAAGTTCTGCTTGCTTGTTACAGTCTCTGGCTCTTTGGCACTGGCCCACAGTATTTCCTATGACCTCAAGGTAATCTCAATCTTGGTATACCAGGAAGGAAGAGGTATGCCAGGAAGGTTCTAAGGTTAGAACCAATATGTCATGTTGGCTATATGGCACAGTCAGCAATAATAGCAGAATCAAGCATAGCTTAGAAAGTGACAAACTGAGGTAACCATTAATTTGTCACATTTAGCCATATGAACTAGATTTGTGGTTATATAACAAAATCCAAAACAAACTAGAAAATTGTGTGCAGTAAATAAGACCTCAAATATGCCAATTTTATCCTCAGTGGAGAAAATTTAAAAGTAACTAGAGGAAGGGCTGGGAGATAGCTCAGTAGAATAAGCACTTGCCTGGCAAGCGCAAGGGCCTGAGTTCAATCCCCAGTTCCACCAAAAAAAAAATAATAATCATAATAAAAAAAAGAGAAAAACACTAAACTCAAAAATTCATAGACTGAAGTCCAAGGATGGAGAACAGTACTCTGTGCAACAAGAACCCAGAAAAAAAAAAGTTGGTGTAAAAGTAACTAGAGGAAAAATAGAGAAATAGAAGAAGAGGAACAGATTAGAGTCAAGGCTACAGGCCCAAGATGATCATGCAATATTTGGGAAGCTGGTGCAGAAGACAGGAGAGAAACAGAGAAGGAAGGAATAAAAGCAAGAGTGGAACAGAACAACAACCACAAAAAAGATAGAAACCACACGCACACTCATGGAAAAGCAAGATGAGACAACGAAGGAGTTTTAAGAAAAAAAGAAAATGAAACACAAAAAGGAAGAGTGAAAATAATGTCCGTTTCCAGGTCTGTCTGTGCTGTCACTGGTAGGTAATATGAGCACACAGTGTAGATCCATGTCCTTTTATCCCTGCAAAAGTAGATTTATGGTGGAGAAGTGAATAATCTCAGAGAGTCTGCACCTTTATTTTCCCTGAATTTCAGATTGGTTTGTGGCCACAAGGCTGGGACCAGCCCAGCTATGAGCACACCTTTTTTGGGCTTGAAAGCAGTCAGGAGCAGTGAGGTGGACCAGCAACTGCTCTGAGTTCTGAGCTCAATTAGCCCCTCTCCAAAATGGTTGCCAGCCAATCACTCTCCTCACAGGACGTCTAGTCCCCCATGTCCATTGTTCCTTTCCACTAATGCGTCTCTCCATGGAAGCCTTTGGTGTTGCCAGCTGTCACTGTGTGTCTGCATGTTTGAGCTGCTTCTCCCACAAAATGATTCTGGGCTCAGGGAGGAAGTACCGCCTGCCACCTCCTTCTTCAGCTTTGCTGACATTTCTCTCCTTGCTCTGCCTGTAGGCTTCACTTCTAGCTTTAGATCCTTCTTCCTTCTCTTCCTCATGTCACTGTATTCTACTGCCTATATGAAGACTCGAAATCTTTATATTCTCCTGATTCTGCTTTGGTTATTCATGTATTCTAGAAATCCACTCATTTCTTCTGCATTTCCATCTTATAGAGTACAGCTTCTCAAAGTGCATATTGATGATCTTCTGGAGTTTTGAAGGTTCTGTGATTTTGCCCTTTTCTTTCCTAATTGCGTGAGGAATTTGAATCTTTTCTCTAATTTAAAAAAATGTTGACTAAAAATTTGTCAACTTTATTTAATCTTTGGAACAACCAAACATTGAATTCATTTACTCTTTGTATTGTTTTTTAGTCTATTGAATTTACTTCTGCTCTGATCTTTGTAATATCCTTCCTCCTACACACTTTGGATTTAATTTTCTCTTTTTTTCCCTAAAAGCTTGAGTTTAAACATTAGGTTATTTATTTGAGCATAATGTTCTCTGACGTAGGAATTCATTACTCTCAATTTCCCTTATAGATTTCATTGCATCCCATGAGTTCTGGAATGTTCTATTGGCATTCTTCTTTAATTATAGAAACGGTCTCATTTTTGTAAACATCTGTAATGCATTGGGTGTTTAGGAGACTGTCATTAAATTGTCTTTTTTGAATTTTTGTGGTTTCTTTTGGCAGTGATTTTCAATTTCATTGCACTATTATTTGATAATATACATGAGATAATTTTTATTCCTTTGCCCTTACTTAAACATGTTCTATGGGCTAGTATGTAGTCTATCTTAGAGAACGTTCTGTGTGCTTCTGAGAAGAATGTATATTACATTATTTTGGGTTGGAACACTGTATATATATATATATATATATATACACGCACACACACACACACTCACACATCGGTGAAGTCCATTTGTTCAAAGGTTTGGCTCAACTCTTATTTTTGTGTTGTTTTTGTTGTCTAGTTGATCTGTCTTGTGAAAGTGGGGTATTGAGGTCCCCTATTACACTTGTATTAGTGCTTACTTGATTTTTCATATTCATTAATATTGTGTTATATAGTGGAGCATGTGTGTATTTGGAGCATAAAGGTTTATCATTGTTATCTCTTTCTCTCGGAGTGTTCCCTTAAGAAGTATGTATTGGTCTTCCTTGTCTATTGTAATCAGTTCTCGCCTGAAATCAACTTCGTTTGCAAATAGAATAGCTACTCTAGCTTTTTTCCAGGTTCCTGCCATTTGAAGTATTGCTTTGCATCCTTTGACTTTCAGCTTATGCATTTGTTTTTGAGTTAAGTATGTTTCTTCTGTGGAGCGCATTGTTAGATCTTGTTTTTGGTCCATTCTACCGGTGTTTTTTGCAGTGGTGAATTGAGACTATTCACATTGATGATTATAAGATTTGCTTATCTTTGTCATATTATTTTCCTGTGTTGGTTCCCTGATTTCCCCTTCTGTTTAATTTCTTGCCTTGCCTGATGTCTTCCTTCTAGTGATAAAGTAGGTATTGATTCTCTTCTGAATTTCTGTGGGATCTGTTGTGATTTCACCCCCTTTCCCTAATTGCATGGATTCAGGATTTTTTTTTTTTAGGATTTGTTTATTTTACCTAGTCTTTCAAAGAAGTAACTCTTCAATACATTGATCCTTTTGTCTCATTTGCAACAATTTCTGCTTTGATCTTTATAATTTCCCCCCTTGTGTAAGCTTTGGATTTAGCTTGTGCTTCTTTTTATAGAAATGTGATGATTAGCACAATGCTATTTATTTGAGCCTTCTCTTTTTCTGATGTGAGAATTCACTGCTATCCCATAGATAAGATCCTGAAAAGTTAAGCCAAAACAAGTACACAAATAGAAAGAAGATGCACATAGCCCATGGAAGAGGCCACACAGGCAGAGGTACCTGAAGCCCAAATGTGCTAGGCAAGTTCTGGGTAAGGTGAAGGGTGCTTGAGCCCGTTAAAAGCAGCTGGAACAAAGGCCCTCAGATCGATCACCTTTTCAGAGCTCTCAGCATGATTCTCATGGGGGTAATTATCTATATTCTTCTTTAGCCTCCTTTCCAATAGTCTTCCATTCCTTAAACTTTGTATCTTTAATGCTTTCCTGATACAGAGCTTATAAATCCCTGTGAGCTCCCCCTCTACCACATGCAGATTGAGAAAGACAAGGTAGGACATGCAAGAGAAATTCAGCAAAGAGAGACACTCTGGAGAAGAACAAAAACTGAAATTCTGCAATGAAAAGCACAATAAGTGAAGTCTAAAATTCAGTGGAAAGATTTACTAGTAAGCACCACATGCAGAAGACAGAAGTTTAGTCTTTGAAAGATAAATTGGGGAATTTCATGCAGACATTAAAAGTGAAAAAAAATTATCAATAGACCTCCAGGAACTTTTTGATACAATTAAAAGCCCAAAATATAAACTTTTTGGGTAGAAGAGGATGCTGAAGTGTAGACTAATGGTATAGAAAATCTATTTTAATTACATAATGACAGAAAACTTCCAAAATCTTAGGAAAGATAGAAACTCTGGTATAGAAGGCATATAGAACCTCAACACCACAACCATAAAAGGCCCTCTTTATATCACACTGCAGTTAAAATGGAAAGAGTACAGACAAAGAAAAAATATTGAGAGCTATACAAGAGAAATGCCAAGTCATTTGTAGAATAAATCCATGAGCATAATTACTCTATTTACTTACTTATTTATTTTTAAATACTACAGTGTTAAAAACAGCCTTAGAAATGATACAAGTTTTCACTAAACAAACTAATACAAGTTCAACAATGTATTACAAGATGGCTGTCTTCCAATCAGTTGTTCAGATTACCAGATATAAATCTGTAAAATTAGTTTAAAGAAAAAAAACAATAATAAAGAAGTTATAAGAAATTCAAAAGAGGAAAATTTTCCTTTCCATTGAAAAATTTCTTTCTCTTTCACGGAATCTGTTGCAACTTTTAGATTTTAATTACTTCTTCAGGTTCTCACACTAGCAAGAGAGTGTTTTCACATGAGGATCTGATTTATTTCACTTACAAATATAGTCTCTAGATGCAACCATTTACTAACAAATGCCTCAAATTTATTTTTTTATAGCTGAATAATACTCTTTTGTGTAAAAAATACCATATCTTTTTTATCCATTCTTCAGCAGATGGGCATTTGGGTTGTTTCCAAGATTTAGCTATGACAAATTTCACTGCTACAAACACGGGTGCGCACATACACACACACACACACACACATACACACACACACACACACACATACACACACACACACACACATATATATATATATATATATATATATATATGATTTCAGTTCTTTTGGAAAAATACCTTGGAGGGAAATTGCTGGCTTGAGTGAGACCTCCAATCCCGGCTTTTTGAGGAAACTCCATACTGAGTTCCATAGTGGTTGTACCAGTCTGCGCTCTCATCAACAGTGGAGAAGGGCTCCTTTTTCCCCACAGCCCCCCTCCAGTATTTGTTATTGGTGGATTTCTTGATGATAGTAATTCTTGTTTTTTGTCCTCTCAAACTGTTTCTTTTTCTTTTTTGTATTAGATTTTGATTACTATAGTTATACTTTGCAAAACAGTACATTTCACTTAATAAAATTAATAGTTCAAAGTTCTGACTTAATCCAAATAAGAAAATTATAATTTTATAAATTTATTTACTCTTTTATTTTATTTTTTTATTATTTATTTATTTATTTATTTTTTGCAGAACCGGGGATTGAACTCAGACCCTTCCCCTTGCCAGGCAAGCGCTTATTCCACTGAGCCATCTCCCCAGCCCCTTACTCTTTTATTTTGAAGAGTAAAAACAAGAGTAAGAAAACAAAAGCAAAGACAGAAACAGTAGCATGTAATAATACATATGTTACAGATTTTCAAAACAAGAATAGCTGATTAATGGCAACTACATTGAGGATAGCAATGTGTAATACTAAAACTATGCCTTGAAATACCTGTCATCTTGGTCTTCTAAATGTGTACCATTTCTAATGATATATCAATTATGACTATATTCTCTTTAATTTTTTAAGAAAGGTAATAAAAGAAAAAGAATAAAGAACAAAATTTAAGATTTCTTAAAAGCATGTGATAATATTCAATAATATGTTCCATCTTGCACAACTATTATCTATTAATCTGAGCAACAGATTTAACGATTAAGGTAGATAATATATCAATCACTGTTAATCAGCTATTCTTGTGATGATAGCAAGTCTTTCTGGCATAAGATGGTATCTCAGCATTGTTTTAATTTGCATCTTTGAGTGAATAAAGATGTTGCACATTTTTCATATATTTATTTGCCATTCATATCTCTTCATTTGTGAAGAGTATATTCATCTCAGATGCCCATTTTTGGATTGGGTCTTTGAGTTTTTGAGGCCTGACTTTTAAATATTCTTTGTATGTTCTAGGTAGGAGTCCTTTGAAGGATAGTTGGCTGTAATTGTTTCCCATATTGTGGGTTTTCTTTGTACTCTGTTGGTGATTTCTTTTGACAAAAGAAACTTTTAAAAAAGATAAGTCCATAATAGTAGTGGGTTTTCAATAATTCTTTGAAGTATTTCCTGTGCAGTTTGATTTTTGTTCATGAACTCTATACCTACTCTTATGTCCTTAAGGTTTGTGTTTATTTTCTCTTTCTGAAGAGTTAGTGTTTCAGTTTTAATATTTAAATCTTTGATTCATTTTGACTGTAGTTTTGTGCATAGTGATAGGCATGGGTCTCTTTTAAGCCTTTGGTATGTGGAAAGCCAGATTTCCAGCACCATTTGTTAAAGGAGCTATCATTCCTTGAATGGACATGTGTGGCTCTTTTATCAAAGATAAGGTGGCTGAGTGTGCTTATAGTTGTATCTGAATCATTTATTCTGTTCCATTGATCCTCAGCTCTGTTTTTTCATATTTTCTTGATACTATCATGCTTATTTTATCAACATACTTTGTAGTGTAATTTCAAGTCATGGATTGTGATGCTTCCTGCCTTTAGTTTGTTGCCTAGAATTGCTTTTGCTTTCTATGTCTCTTCTGTTCCAGATGAATTTTGGGAACTTTTTTTCTATGTCTGTGAGACATACTAACAGTATTTTAATAGGATTGCATTACATCTGTGCAACAATTTTGGGAGTATTGCCATTTTTACAATGTTGATTCTTCTTATCCAGGAGCAAGAAATATCTTTCCATTTTCTAAAATCCTATTCAATCTCTTTCTTCAAAGTACTGTAATTTTTGCTGCATAAATCTTTTACTTTATTTATGGGATTGATTCCTAAGTATTTCGTTTTCTTTTTTTTTTTTTTTAATATTTATTTATTTATTTATTTATTGT
>NW_004524712.1:6234814-6248628 GCF_000260255.1 Octodon degus
AATATTTATTTATTTATTTATTTATTGTGTGGCCAGCTCAGCCCACCAGGGGGCGGGCGGGCCGGCATGTGGTGCTGGGGGATTGAACCAAGGTCTCTGTGCTTTGCTTGAGCTTAGCTTGTTCTAAGTAGGTGCTTTAGACCACTGAGCCATCTCACCAGCCCCAAGTATTTCATTTTCTATGGGTGTTATTGTCAAAGGCATAGTTTCAATAATTTTTGTTTCAGTGTATTCATTGTTTGTGTACAGAAATGTTATTTATTTCTCAATGTTGACTGTGTTGACTATGCTATTGAATTTGGTTATGAAATCTAAAGTCTCTTAGTGGAGTTTTTGGGGTCTTCTATGTATAGTATCGTGTCATATGCAAATAAAGATAATTTCACTTTTTTCTTTCCAATCATTATTTCTTCCTTTTGTCTAATGGTTCTGGCTAATGTTTCCACAACTATATTCAACACAAGTGGTGATAGTAGGCTTCCTTGTCTGGTTCCTGATTTTATTTTTTATTTTTAAAATAATTTCTTGAGAAACAAATAGCATTGAAGCAGTTTAAAAACTAAGTAGTAGGACAGTTTCAATAATTAATACATTGCATATTCTTGTCTTAGTGGTTATTCATTGTACAAGATGCAGACATGATATCCTGTTCACAAACACTGTGAGAACAAATCTTTCTATTCACTGAATTAAGAGAAAGTAGCTGTATATCTATCCAACATTTTGAATATACAGATACAAAATGGTTGTTTATTTGTATCCCCTTTTTTGTTTAATTTTGTCAGAGAAGGGTACTTCATTGTCATGTGAATATTGTCAGTGCATGAATTCAGTAAAATATTCCAATATAGTTCAGCAGTCCATAATAGTAGTGGGTTTTCTGTAAGGCTGGAAATGTCAGAAGTTGTTGACTTGAGTCTTTTACAGTTCAGCATATTAATACGACTTTACTTTTTATACTTCATTTTTAAACTTTCTGCTGGATGGTTAAGACCAAGATAAAGCAATATCTATATAACAAGAAATGTAACGTTTGTATCTGATAAAGTCAGTTAAATCCCTTCAGGATTTATCCTGAAACCCTGTACTGCAGTTTGTAGATCTTTTGTGAGTGTCAGCCATTTGGATGAGTCATGGCCATTGCTTGACCAGTTTGCTCTCTGTGAAAGCCTGAGAGAATATTTTCTCTCCATGTGACTCTCCTTAGGCACACTCTATGTCATTGATCACATTGCTCTGTGGCCCCATAATCTCCTTGATCAGAAAATCTGGGACACAACAGAGTTACATGATGCTACAGTACAAGTTCTCATATGTTCTGAGTCTTAATTGACCTTGGAAGGCTAGGGCCAAAATGTTGGCTGACCATGCAGTCCTACTTTTTCTCTAATTTGTCATCTGCAAACTTAGTTGTTAACTCTCCAGAAGAGAAGCTTACAATTATTACCTTACAACATAGGCAATTGAGCGTAACCTCACTATCTGACTGAATATCAAACATCTTAGACACAACATGGAACAGATATTTTCCATCAAGTACTGATATGCTAAACTTTGAGTCCCTACAAAGTATGAAGAAAAAAATTAAAATTAAAAAAAATAAAAAATAGGAATAAACAATTACATATTTGTACACAGAAATTTAACCATATACAGCATTGTAGCAGGACAGTCCTGTGACTGTTCTTTTCTTATAACTTTTTTCATTTATTACCCTTTTTAAAAAAACAAACATTTACTTGAGAGACAGTATGGCAGTAAGTGGTATGTCATGACAAGCAGTACATATTTAGAAGGCCAGAATGGCAGGTATTCCAAGCTTGACACTACTATTACACACTGCTGTCTTCAGTGAGTTGCTTAGTTCACAGGCATCAGCATGTATAGTTAGTCAGGGTGAGAATCCTGCCAATTAACTGCTAGTTTCAAAAACCTGCTTATGTTTCTCAGAATCATTGCCTTATCCATCTTGTGCATATAAATGTATGACATTTCCCCTGTCATGTTTCCTAGCTTTTCTCCTTGCCCTCTCTTAGTTGTCTAATCCTCAAGTTCTTTCTTTCATTTTAATTGTGTTATACCTTTCTATTTTTATATCTTCTTTTGAGTTCTTACATTAGAGATATTATATGATATTTACATATGTGGGTCTGGTTTATTTCACTTGTGAGTATGTCTTCAAGTGGCATCCACTTAAATATAAAAGCTTTGAGTTTATCATTCTTTATAGCTGAGTAATACTGCATTGTATGAAAATACCACACCTTTTTTATCTGTTCTTCAGGTTACGGGCATCTTGGTTGTTTCCAAGATTTAGCTATCATAAATTGTGCTTCTGTAATGTGTAATGGTAGGGCCATGCTCAGAATGCCTGCCATTCTGGTTTCTAAATATCTACTGCTTGTCATGACGTACCAGTTACTGCCATACTGTCTGTCAAGGAAATGTTTGTTTAAAAAAAAAAAAAAAGCAATGAATGAAAACAAGAGACAGGAAAAAAATGTCACAGGACAGTCCTGCTACAGTGCTGTATATGGATAAATTTCCTAATTTCTGTGTAAAATTATGTAATTGTTTATTCATATTTTTTCAAATTTTTTATTTTTTAAATTTTTGTCTTCATATTCTGCAGGGAGTTAAAGCTTAACATATCAATACTTGATGGAAAATACCTGTTCCATGATATGCCTACGATGTTTGATATTCAGACAGATAGTGAGGTTAAACCCAACTGCATATGTTGTAGGGTAAAAATAAGCTTCTCTTCTGGAAGGTTAACAACTAAGTTTGCAAACCAAAAATTAGAGAAATAGAAGGGTTGCAAGGAGAGCCAACATTTTGGCCCTAGCCTTTCAAGGTCAGTGAGGACTCAGGACACCGAAGAACCTATATTGTAACATTATGTGACTTAGTTGTGTCCCAAATTTTCTGATCAAGGAGATTATGGGGCCACAGAGGAAAGTGATCGATAATGTAGAGTTTGCCTAAGGAGAGTCACATGGAGAGAAAACATTCTCTCAGGCTTTCACAGAGAGCAAATTGGTCAAGCAATGGCCGTGACTCATCCAAATGGCTGACACTGACAAAGGATCTGCAAACTGTGGTACAGGGTTACAGGATAAATCCTGAGAGTAATTGACTGAACTTATCAGATACAAAAGATACATTTCTTCTTACACAGGTCTTGCTTTATCTTAGTCTTAACCATCCAGCAGGAAAGTATGAAAATGAAGTATAAAAAATAAAGCTACATTAATATGCTGAGCTGTAAAAAGCTCAAGTCAACAAATTTGGACATTGCTAGTCTTACGAAAAACCCACCACTGTTATGGATTACTGGACTCTATTGGGAGATTCTGCTCAATTCAAACACCTACAATATTTAAATGACAGTGGAATGAATGCCCTTCTCTCAAAACTAACCAAAAAAATGGGATAGAAATGAACGACCCTTTTGTATCTGTATACTCAAAAATAGGATAGATATACAGCTCCACTGTCTTAATTCAGTGAATAGAGAGGTTTGTTATAATCGGTTTGATGTCCTATCATAGTGATATATGTGTACCTATGTTTATAGCAGCACAATTTGTGATAGCCAAATCTTGGAAACAACCAAGATGCCTGTCACACGAGGAATGGTTGAAAACGATGTTATATTTCTATACAATGGAGTATTACTCAGCTATAAAGAATGATAAACTTGAAGCAGTTATATTTAAGTGGATATCACTTGAAGATATACTCATAAGTGAAATAAATCAGACCCACATTTGTAAATATCACATAGTCTCCATAGTATAAGAACTCAAAAGAAGAAATACAATAGAAAGGTATAACACAATTAAAAGGAAAGAAAGAACTTGAGGATTGGACAACAAGGAGCGGGCAAGGAAAAAAGCTGGGAAACAGGACAGGGAGAAAGTCATATATTTATACATACAAGATGGGCAAGGCAATGATCCTGAGAAACATCAGCAGGTTTTTGAAACTAGCAGTTAATTGGTAGGATTCTCACCCTGACTAACTATATGTGCTAATACCTGTGAACCAAGCAACTGCACTGAAGGTAGCAATGTGTGATAGAAGGGCCAAGCTTGGAATGCCTGTCATTCTGGTCTTCTAAATCCATACTTTTTGTTATGACATACCCCTTATTGCCATACTGTCTCACAAGTAAAAGTTTTTTGTTTTTAAATGGGTAATAAATGTAAAAAGGACACAAGAAAAAGAAAAAAAAAACAGTTACATGACTGTCCTGCTACAATGCTGTATATAGATTTCCAATTTTTTGTGCAAAATATATAATTGTTTATTCATAATTTTAAAATATTTTTCATATTTTACATTTTTGTCTCCATATTCTGTGGGGACTTAATGTTTAACATATCAATACTTGATGGAAAATACCTGTTCCATGTTATGCCTAAAATGTTTGGTTTTCAGACAGATAGTTAGGTTAAAGCCAACTGCATATGTTGTAGGGTAATAATAAGCTTCTTTTCTGGAGGGTTAACAACCTAAGTTTGCAGATGAAAATTTAGAGAAATAGAAGGGCTGCAAGGAAAGCCAACATTCTGGCTCTAGCCTTCCAAGGTCAATTAAGACTCAGGACATATGAGAACTTGTACTGTAGCATCATGTAACTCTGTTGTGTCACAAATTTTCTGATCAAGGAGATTATGGAGCCACAGAGCAATGTGATCAGTGACATAAAGTGTGCCTAAGGAGAGTCACATGGAGAGAAAACATTCTCTCAGGCTTTCACAGAGAGAAAATTGGTCAAGCGATGGCCATGGCTCATCCACATGGCCGACACTCACAAAGGATCTGCAAACTGTGGTACAGGGTAACAGGATAAATCCTGAGGGGACTTGACTGACCTTATGAGATACAAAAGTTACATTTCTTGTTATATAGGTCTTGCTTTACCTTGGTCTTAACAATCCAGCAGAAAAATCCAAAAATGAGTTATATAAAATAAAGCCATATTAATATGCTGAGCTGTGAAAGACTCAAGTCAACAAGTTATTCTTTGGATAATCCACACTATCGTGGAGTGCTGGACTGTGTTAGATTGTTTTGCTGAATTCATGCACCTGTAGTATTTAGATGCCAGTGGAATACCCATCTCTGACAGGACTAAACAAAAAAAGGAGATACAAAGGAAGGACCATTTTGTGTCTCTATAAGCAGAATAGTTAGGATAGATGTACAGCTACTTTCACTTAATTCAATGAGAAGTAAGATTTGTACTTGTAGGGTTTGGACAGAATATTCTGTCTGCATCTTTTACTATGGATAACCACTAAGAAGACAACAATGTACAATGTATTAATCATTGAAACTGTCCTATTAATCAGTTTTGAAGCTGTCTCATTGATATTTGTTTCTCAATAAAATAAAATAAAATAGTGTTTGAGACAGGATATCATGTCTGTATGTTGTACAATGAATAACTAGCAAAAATAACAATATGCAATGTATTAGTTACTGGAAAGTGTCAGTAATCAGTTGTGAGACTGTCTCATTGATATTTGTTTCTCAATAATTGTTTTTAAAATTGTGCTGATATAAACATAAGTACACATATATCACTGTGATATGATGCTTTCAGCTCCTCTGGGAAAATTCCCAGTAGGGGGATATCTGGTTTGAAAGGGATTTCCAGTTCTAGTTATATGCTGTATGAGAGCAGTATGACCTTTTATATATGGAAGAAGCAATAATTGGGCTTTATGATCTCCTGCTTCAATTTGATATGGTTGCAAGGTTTGCATCATAACCTGAAACTCATCTTTATAACCAGAGTCCATCATCTCATTTATAGTATAATCCCTTTAAAAGTCAAACTATTTCTTCCCACAAGCAAAGTAAGAGACCCATCAGCCAGAGGCTCATAAATCCCAGGTCTAAGATTTTGAACTCCTAAAGCAGGAGACAATGTACCATTCTCCAGAGAGGGGATAGCTAATGCTGCACTACAGCTGGTGGCAGCAGAGAGATCATGGATGTGCTTGAGCATTGTCATAGCCACTGCTGACTGGAAATGCCTGATGATTCCCTGCATTGCTTGTCCTCAGGCCTGGCCCAGGCCCATACCGGTGTCCAGATGGTATCAAAGGAGTGCTGTCTTTGTGATATTTTGTTGGAGGCTGATTAACCCAGTGTAGTTCTTTCTGACATGTAGGACTGTCCATTGGTGGTAAAAGGTTTTCTTAAGCATTAGATTTTTGTTCTATCTGGCTCTCAGTTCTTTGCTTTCCTGATCTACATTCCTTTTCATATGCCTTATTTTGCTGTGCCCAAAGCATTTAAAATTCTTTGGAGTAAAGGGTTGGTTCTTCTTAAGCAGCTGTGAGCAATCCAGCTTTGAAAGTTTATGATTCTATATCCTGAAAGGCTTTTATATACTCATCTAAAGTGGCATCCTGAAATTTCAATGGCCACAAGACCTTTTTACATTCTGAATTAGAATTATTTCAAGATAACATTTGTAATAATAATTCACTGAAATGGAAGCAGTAGAGTCTCCTCAGGCAGACTCATCTTATTCAGAAGCAGAGCTGTCTTTGATTTTTTCATTTCTCATATCCTGCAAGATCTCCTGTTCTGATTCAGACTGCATGGATTCTAAAGCCAAGGTTATCAAATTATACAAGGACCAAATATGTAAAGAAATAGGATTCTTTTGTTGATAAGCATATTTCAAAGTCATCATAACCCATCTTTGTTACTTCAAATTAAAGCACTATGTCCCTTTTATTCAAACTAGTAACAATGTTTTCCTACCAAAGCAAATAATTCTGTAGAAGACTGTGGTTTAGAACCTGAATATAGATGGACAAGTCAATGATCCTGAGAAACATCAGCAGGTTTTTGAAACTAGCAGTTTATTGGTAGGATTCTCACCCTGACTAACTGTATATGCTGATACTGTGAGCGAAACAACTGCACTGAAGACAGCAATGTGTAATAGTAGGGTCACACTTGGAATGCTTGTCATTCTGGTCTTCTAAATATGTACTTCCTGTCATGACATGCGAATTATTACCTTACTGTCTCACAAGTAAAAGTTTTTTATTTAAAAAAAAGGAAATAAATGAAAAAAAGACACAAGGAAAAAAAAGTCACAGGACTGTCTTGCATGGTTAGATTTCTAAATTTCTGTAATTGTTTATTCATATTCCTTAAATCTTTTTTATATTTTAATTTTTTTCTCCATATTCTGTAGGGACTTAATGTTTAACATATCAATATTTCATGAAAAATAACTGTTCCATGTTATACCTAAGATGTTTTGTATCCAGACAGTGAGGTTAAAGCCAACTGCATATGTTGTAGGGTAATAATAAGCTTCTCTTCTGGAGGGTTAACAACCTAAGTTTGCAGACCAAAAAATAGAGAAAAATAAGAGCTGCAAGGACAGCCAACATTTTGACCCTAGCCTTTCAAGGTGAGTGAAGACTCAGGAGAACCTGTACTGTAACATCATGTAACTCAGTTGTGTCCCACATTTTCTGATCAAGGAAATTATATGGCCACAGAACAATGTGATCAATGACATAGAGTGTGCCTAAGGAGAGTCATCTGGAGAGAAAACATTCTCTCAGGCTTTCACAGAGAGCAAATTGGTCAAGCAATGGCCGTGACTCATCCACATGGCTGACGCTGACAAGGGATCTGCAAACTGGTACAGGGTAACAGGATAAATCCTGAGGGGACTTGGCTGACCTTATCAAATACAAAAGTCACATTTCTTGTTATATAGGTCTTGCTTTACCTTGGTCTTAACCATCCAGCAGAAAAATATAAAAATGAGGTATATAAAGTAAAGTCATATTAAAATGCCAAGCTGTGAAAGACTCAAGTCAACAAGTTATTCTTTGGATAATCCACTACTATTGTGGAGTGCTGGACTGTGTTGGATTGTTTTGCTGAATTTATACACCTATAGTATTTAGATGCCAATGGAATACTCATCTCTGACAGGACTAAACAAAAAAGGGGATACAAAGGAAGGACCATTTTGTGTCTGTATATACAGAATAATTAGGATAGATATGTAGTTACTTTCACTTAATTCAATGATAAGAAAGATTTGTACTATTGGTATTTGGACAGGATATTCTGTCTGCATCTTGTACTATAGATAACCACTAAGAAGATACCAATGTACAATGTATTAATTATTGAAACTGTGCTATTAGTTTTGAAACTGTCTCATTGATATTTGTTTCTCAATAAAATTAAAAAAAGAAACTGAATATATTCTTGTTTTTGAGACAAAGAAATTTCCATTATAACCCCAATGAAACAATCCCAGAGTTCAGGCTTACCCACTATTGACTCTCCTTTGGGCCCCTGAACACTGAATTTCCTTTCTCATGTTTTGAACCCTACTTTCTCTCTCAGGTCCCTTGTTTGGTGCACCAATATGCTGGTAAAAAGTTGGTTTCTGTGTGTGGTGACAGGTCACAGAAAAAGGTGCAGTGGATGAAAAGAAAAGCAAGATAGAAAACTTATGGGATCAGGGGGCTACAGCCTCCAGGATTGAAGCCTCATTTAAAATTTTCTTTAGCCTTTTACTAAGATTCTCACAAAAAACAGGGAGAAGGAAAATGAGAGTTCAATACAGTTTAATTACCCCAGGAACTGAACTTTGACTTAGCTTGCCTTCCTGCCATGACTACGGACATAGCCATCAAGGCATCCTGTGCTCGGCCAGCAGCTTTTTATGGGGAATAGGGTCTTGCTTTCACTTTCTTTTACACTGCACTTTGCTGCACTTCTTCCTGAACAAACAATCATATGGCCTGGCCAGGCTCAAAGTCCCGTGAAGGTGATACACTGAAAGATAAACTACAGAATGTCCATGTCCACAGAGGGGGAAAGGAAGGGAAAATAAAACCTGAGGATGAAAAGATACAATGGAAACAAAGGAGGTGAAGAGGAGTTGAAGAGAGAGAGGAGGAGAAGTGGGGAAGAAGTCAAATCAAGGATGAATGATGTATAGGTACAAATTCCCTATAATCAATGTGATCATTGGATATATCTAAATTGTGCCAAAAAATACAATTTTTAAAAATTAGAGAGATCTCAAATAACCTAATGATGCATCTCAAGCTCTAAGCAAAATAAGAAAAAACCCAAACCAAACCTAATATAAGGAAATAAATAATAAAAGATCAGTGCTGAAATTAATGAGATGTACAGTAAAAGGACATTACATCGTATCAATAAAACTAGGAGTTGTTTCTTTGAAAATACAAATAAAATTGATAAACTCTTAGTCAAAGTAGCCAAAAGAATAAGAGAAAGACCCAAATCAATACAACAAATATTGAAAAGATGAACATTAAAATAGACACCAGTGAAAGTCAGAGGATTACTAGGGACTATTTTGAAAAACTATATTTTAATAACCTGGAGAACCTAGAAAAAATGGACATATTTCTAGACACTCGTGAGCTACTTAAATTGAACCCATGGGATATAAAAAAACCTAAACAGATCTGTTACAATGAGGTTCAAGTGGTAATAAAGTCTTTCAACAAACAAAAGCCCAGCATCACATGGGTTCACAACTGGATTTTATCAAACTTTCAAAGAACTAACACCAGTGCTCTTCAAACTGTTCCATGAAATAGAAAGAAAAGGAATATGCCCAAACTCATTTTATAAGGCAAACATTACCCTGATGTCAGAACAAGACAAGGAGACAGCAAAAAAAATTAGACCAATATTCTTGATGAACATAGATCCAGAAATTCTTTATAAAATACTCACAAACAGGATTCAGCAATATACTAGCAAAGTAATATACCAGTCAATTTGAATTTATTCCTTGATATAAGGCTGGTTCAACATACACAATCAATAAATGTAGCACTCTACATAATAGAATTCAGAAAGGAGAAAATCACATGACCTTCTCAACTGATAGAGAAAAAGCCTTTGCCAAAATTTAACATCCCTTTTTCATAAAAGCATCAAAGAAACTAGGTAGTATAAGATCATTCCTCAATATAGTAAAGGCTATGTGACAAACTCATAAGCAAAATCATTCTGAATGATAATATCTGAAAGCATTTCCTTTATTTATTTATTTATTTATTTATTTATTTATTTATTTTGTTGAGAAACAGCAATGAGACAGTTTCAAAACCGATTATGAGCACAGTTTCAATAAATAATATATTGCATATTGTTATCTTCTTAGTGGCTATTCATAGTACAAGATGCAGACATGATATCCTGTCCAAACACTATTAGTAGAAATCTTTCTTCTCATTGAATTAAGAGAAAGTAGCTGTATATCTGTCCTAACTATTTTGTATATACAGATACAAAATGGTCCTTCTTTGTATTCCCTTTTTTCATTTAGTTTTGTTAGAGATGGGCATTTCATTGCCACTTAAGTGTTGTAGCTGCATGAATTCAGCAAAATGATCCAATATAGTCCAGTAGTCCATAATAGTAGTGGGTCATCTGTACGACTGGCAATGTCAGAAGTTGTTGACTTGAGACTTTCACAGCTCACCATATTAATATGACTTTACTTTTTTGGGGGGGTTTCAAACATGTATTCCTTGTGTATATGAAAAGAAAGATAATCTTATGAGCTCTCAATACATACACCATTTTTCAAGAAGCATGCCATTAAACTTTTTAACAAAAACATTCAATGTTGTGGTCTGTTTCACCAACAGGTAAAGTGAGTGTTCAAGAAAACAGTATAGGGAATATGGCTTTACTTTTTTTTTTTTTTTGCTCCGAATGCCTTCAGGGCAGGTTTGGCTGGCTTGAGTTGTGGGGATCAAACCACAGCAACCTGAGCCTGACTGCTTTGTTGAAGCAGCCACTTAAAGAGCTGAGCTAAGGGGCAGGCCCCCAGGCTTTACTATTTATGCTTCGTTTTCATACTTTTCTACTGGATTGTTAAGAACAAGATAAATAAGACCTATATAACAAGAAATGTAACTTTTGTATCTGATAAGGTCAGTCAAGTCCCCTCAGGATTTATCCTGTTACCCTGTACCGTGGTTTGCAGATCCTTTGTCAGTGTCAGCCATGTGGATGAGTCACAGCCATTGCTTGACCAATTTGCTCTCTGTGAAAGCCTGAGAGAATGTTTTCTCTCCATGTGACTCTCCTTAGGCACACTCTATGTCATCTATCACATTGTTCTGTGGCCATATAATCTCCTTGGTCAGAAAATGTGGGACACAACTGAGTTACATGATGTTACTGTACAGGTTCTCCTATGTCCTGAGTCTTCACTCACCTTGAAAGGCTAGGGTCAAAATGTTGGCTGTCCTTGCAGCTCTTATTTTTCTCTATTTTTTTGTCTGCAAACTTAGGTTGTTAACACTCCAGAAGAGAATCTTATTATTACCTTACAACATATGCAGTTGGGTTTAACCTATCTGTCTGAATATTAAACTTCTTCAAAAAAATCAAATATCTTAGGCATATCATGGAACAGGTATTTTCCATGTAGCATTGGCATAGTAAACTTTAAGTCTCTGCAGAATATGGAGAAAAAAAATTAAAAATTAAAAAATATTTTTAAAATATGAATAAACAATTACATATTTTTATACAGAAATTTAGAAATCTAACCATATACAGCATTTTAGCAGGACAGTCCTGTGACTTTTTTTTTCTTGTCTCTTTTTTTTCATTTATTGCCCCCCTTTTTTTGAACAAATACTTACTTGAGAGACAGTATGGTAATAATTGGTATGTCCTGACAAGCAGTACATATTTAGAGGACGAGAATGACAGACATTCCAAGTGTGACCCTTGTATTACATATTGCTTTCTTCAGTGCAGTCGTTTAGTTCACAAGTATGTAATATGTATTTAGTAAGAGTGAGAATCCTACCATTAACTGCTAGTTTCAAAAACCTGCTGATGTTTCTCAGGATCATTGCCTTACCCATCTTGTGCATATAAATGTATGGCTTTACCCCTGTCATTTCTCCCAGCTTTTCTCCTTGCCCTTTCCTTGTTGTCCATTCTTCAAGGTCTCACTTTCCTTTTAATTGTGTTATACCTTTCTATTTGCATTTCTTCTTTTGAGTTCTTATACTAGGGAGACTATATGATATTTACACATGTGAGTCTGTGAACATGTGAACCAACATTGTGAAGATGGCCATACTCCAAAAATTGCTATACAGATGCAATCCCTATCAAACTACAACCAGACCTAGAGAATTCATTCCTAAAATTTATTTGGAACCAGAAAAGACCTAGAAGAGCAAAGGACATCCTGGGCAACAAAGACAAGGCATGAGGCATCACACTTCCAGACTTGAAATTATACTACAAAGCTACTGTGATAAAATCAGCATGGTACTGGCAACAAAATAGACCTGAGATCAATGGACTAGATTAGAAGGTACAGAGGCCTCTATGAAGGTATTGTTTCTCTAATTTCACTCTCAGTGTGTTTGTTATCTGTGTAGAGGAATGGTATTGACGTTTTGGTATTGACTTTATATCCTGCTATGCTACTGGACTTGTGTATCATTTCTAGTAGCTTCTTGGTGGAGTTTTTTTGGGTCTTCCAAGTAAAATATCATGCCATCAGCAATTAATGATAGTTTAAGTTCTTCTTTACCTATTCTTATTCCTTTTATTTCTCCCTGTTGTCTGATGGCTGTAGCTAATGATTCCAGAACTATATTGAATAGGAGGGGTGATAGAGGACATCCTTGTCTTGTACCAGATCTGAAAGTAGGGTTTCAAATTTTCCCCATTTAGAATTATATTAGCCGTTGGGTTGATGCCTTTTATCAGATTGAAGTAGAGGCCTCCTATTCCAATTTTCTGTAGGACTTTGAAAATGAATGAGTGTTGGACTTTGTCAAAAGCCTTTTCTGCATCAATTGAGATGATCATGTTGTTTTTAGATTTTTCTCTATTGATATAGTGTATTATATTTATAGATTTTCAAACACTGAACCACGTTTGCCTCCCTCGGATGAATCTTACCTGTTCATGGTGTATAATCTTCTTGATGATTTGCTGTATTCTATTTGCTAGGATTTCATTGAGGATTTTTACATCTATGTTCATGAGGAAGATTAGCCTGTAGTTCTCTTTTTTAGTTGTGTCTTTCCCTGGTTTTGGTATCAGTATGATACTTGCCTCCAGGAATGATTTTGGGAGGACAACTTCCTTTTCAAATTCATTGATGAGTTTGAGGAGTATTGGGATTATATCTTTCATCAATTTCTTGTAGAATTCAGCTGTGAATCCATCAGGGCCTGGACTTTGTTGTTGTTGTTGTTGTTGATAGGTTATCTACTACATTTTGTATTTCATTGGCTGTTATTGGGTTATTGAGAGTTGTTATATCTTCTTGATTCAGTTTTGGTAATTGTACCTTTCTAGGAATCTGTCCATTTCTTCTGTGTCTTCTATTGTGTGAGAGTAAAGGTTATCAAACTAGTATTGACAATCTTCTGAGTTTCCACTGGGTCTGTGTTAGTTACACCCTCTTCATTCTTATTACTTGTATTTGAATTTTTCTTTCCTCTTTTTGATGAGTTTAGCTAGGGGCTTGTCAATTTTATTTAATCTTTCAAAGAAGCAGCTTTTTGACTCATTAATTCTTTTTTTATTTAATTTTTTCCATAATTTTATTGATAAATAAATAGCAATGAGAGGTTTCAAATCAAATTGGTAGGACAGTTTCAATAATTTACACATTGCATACCGTCTTCCTAGTGGTTATTTGCTGTACAAGATGCAGACATGATATCCTATTTACAAACACTATTAGAACAAATCCCTCTATT
>NW_004524712.1:6248728-6249430 GCF_000260255.1 Octodon degus
GGCCTGGTGTAGCTTTTCCTCAGGGTCCCGCACAGCGGCCGAGAGCAACAGAGACACTTCCTTCCGAGAGCTCCGGCGAGAACTGGTTTCTCTAGAACATCTTTCAGTAGCCTGTGTAGGGTTGGCTTTGTCAACACGAAATTCTTTCGCTGTTCTTTGTCATGAAAGTATTTCACTTCTCCATCAATCTTGAAAGAGAGTTTTGCAGGGTATAGTAGTCTGGGATAGAATTTGTTTTCATAGAGGACTTGAAGTACTCTCCTCCATGATTCTTGCCTTCATGTTTTGTGAAGAGAAGTTGGCCATAATTCTGATGGTTTCCATTGAATGTGATCTGCTTCTTTTCTCTAGCGGCTTTCAGTACATTATTTTTGTGCTGAATTTCTGGGATCTTGACTATCATATGTCTTGGTGTGTTTTTCATTGGATTGAGGTTACTTGGTATTCTGTATGCTTTTTTTACCTGAATGTCAGATTGTTTCCTCAGATTTGGGAAGTTTTCTTCTATTACCTCTGCCCAAATTTTTTTATTGTCATTTGTATTGACTCTTTCTTTCTCATTGATGCCTATTAGTCTTACATTATTCATCTTTGCATCATCTTGCAGGTGATGGATTATTCTTTCCTGCATCCTCGTTGTTTTTAAGAGATCCTTTCTTACCTTTTCACTAGCTACACCAGCATCTTCAAGATCTGAAACTC
>NW_004524712.1:6249530-6256647 GCF_000260255.1 Octodon degus
ATTTTGTTCCTTCTCTTTGCCATTTTGTATACCACCGTCTTCTGACCTTTGGTGTAGAGCTTAGATAGAGTTATTACCTTAGCACCAGGTCCAGATCTATGAAGTTCAGATTACTCCAGGTGGGTGTTGTTTGGATCTGGGTGCTGTGCTCCACTTCTTTCTGCTGCCGGTGTTAGAGTTGTACCCTTTGTGTCTCTCTGGCAAGATGCTCTGCTCCTGAATCAACTGGGTGGGTCTTGCCTCTAGCCTCTTTGCAGGGAGTTCTGCTGAAGGGATTCCTCCTGGGCCTGCAGCCTGGGTTGAATGAGGATCCAGTGGCTCCTGGGTCATCTCATTCACTCACCAGGCCTGCGCTCTGGGTCTATTCAGGATCCCGTGGCCTGGGTCGTCTCACTCACTCGCCGGGCCTGCGCTCTGGGTCTGTTCAGGATCCCGCGGCCTGGGTGGTCTCACTCACTCACCGGGCCTGTGCTCTGGGTCTATTCAGGATCCCGAGGCCTGGGTTGCTGGGCCTGCACTCTGGGTCTGTTCAGAATCCCGCAGCCCATGTTGTCTCACTGGATTCATTAATTTTTTTTAACTGTTTTCTTCATCTCAATGGAGTTCATTTCTGCTCTAATTTTTATGATTTCTTCCTCTCTTTGGGCTCCGGGTTTGGTTTGCTCTTTCCTTTCTAAATGTTGGAGGTGCATCATTAGGATGTTTATTTGTTCCTTTTGTTTTCCTAATGTCTGAGTTCACAGCTATGAATTTCTCTCTGAGAATTTCTTTTATCACATCCCATAAGTTCTGATAAGTTGTGCTTGAACGTTCTTTGAATTGTAGATATTATTGAATTTCTCTTTTAACTTCATCTGTGACCATTGGTTGCTGAGTAGGATGTTGTTTAATTTCCATGTATTTAAGGATTTTTCTGTTTTCTTGTTTCATTTATGTCCACTTTTATTGCACTGTGGTCAGATAATATGCATGGGATAACTTCTGTTTTCTTTCATATACTTAAGCATGATCTGTGGAACAGTATGTGGTCTATTTTAGAAAATTACCTTTGTGCAGCTGAAAAAAATATATATTCAGCTGTAGTTGGGTGGTACACTCTGTATATGTCCACTACGTCCATTTGTTTCAAGCTCTGGTTCAGTTCTGCTACTTCTTTGTGGGCTTGACCTATGTTTTTGGGATAAGGGGATGTTAAGGTCTCTTGTTAAGATTGTGCTATTGGATATTAGATTTTTCATGTCCATTAAAATTCATCTTATATAGTTGGGTGCTCCTGTGTTTGGTGTGTATACATTTATGAGTGTTACCTCTTCTTCTTTAATTTTTCCCCTAACCAGTATATAGTGGCCTTCTTTATTCCATTTGAACATTCTTGGTTTGAAATTGAGATTGTGTAAATAGGATTGCTACCCCTGCTTTTTTCTGAGGTGCTGGAGCATGTAGTATTTTTTTTCCATCCTTTGACTTTCAGCCTCTGAATTTATTTTGCGTTAAGTGTGTTTCTTGTATACAGCATATTGTTGGATTGTGTTTCCTAATCCACTGTGCCAGTGTATTTGTTTTAATTCGTGAATTGAGTCCATTTACATTGATGGTTAGAATTGAGATGTATTGATTTACGATTGACATGCTATTTACCTGCTGTTGTTTAGTCCTTTTTCTCTTGTGTTTAATTATTTTCCCCATTTAATGGGTTCCTTCTGTTATTGTTCTTGGAGTTCTGATCATTTTAGTCCCTCTGTTGAACATCTTTTAGTAGTCTGTGTAGGGTTGGCTTTGTCATCATGAAGTTCTTTAGTTGTTCTTTGTCATGGAAGTATTTCACTTCTCCATCAAACTTGAAAGACAGTTTTGCAGGGTATAGTAGTCTGGGCTGCAATTTGTTTTCATAGAGGACTTGAAGTACTCTGCTGCATGCTCTTCTTGCTTTCATGGTTTGTGAAGAGAAATCTGCCATCATTCTGATGGGTTTTCCTTTAAATGTGATCTGTTTCTTTTCTCTAGTGGCTTTCATTGTATTGTTCTTGTCCTGGATTTCTGGGATCTTGACTATTATATGTCTTAGTTTTTAATTGGGTTGAAGTTATTTGGAGTTTTGTCTGCTTCAGTTATCTAAATGTCAGATTGTTTCCTCATATTTGGGAAGTTTTCTCCTATTACTTTTGCCCATGTTCTTTTTATATCATTTGTATTGACACCTTTCTCATTGATGCCTATTAGTCTCACATTGTTCATCTTTGCATCATCTTGCAGGTGATGCATTATTTTTTTCCCCTGCATCTTAGTTGTTTTTAAGAGATCCTTCCTTATCTTTTCACTAGCTGTGACAGTATCTTGAAGATCTGAAACTCTGTCTTCACTTTCACTCAAATGGTTTTACAAGCTTATGATTGAAATTTTAAGTTCCTGTATATCTCTTTGATTCTGCTTCATGCGATCTATTTCTTTCCTGTATTGCTCATTCAAGGAATCCCTCACTTTTCTAATCTCATCTATTTTTTTTTATATCAGTGTCTTCTTGAGAAGTTATTAATTCTTTTACTTCAGAGATTATTTCTGATCTGAATTCCTCTGTATGTTTCTCCATTTGATTCTTTACATCAGATGCCATTAATTCAGATTTCTTTTTCATTTAAGAGATTAATTCCGATCTGAGTTCCTCTATACCTTTTTGCTATTGTTTCTTTTCTTCCAACTCTAGTAATTCAGAGATTTTTTTTGTTTCAGAGGTTAATTCTTCCCCCCCCCATAATTTTATTGAGAAACAAATAGCAATGAGACATTTTCAAACCAGAGATTAATTGTGATCTGAGTTCCTCTATAACTTTCTACTGTTGTTTCTTTACTTCAGAGGCTATTAATTCATACATTTCAGCTGAGCTAGTGTCCTCTTACTTGTTCTGGGTGGGCTTGAGGCCTGAGATTGCATTTTGCTCCTTCTCTTTGTCATTTTGTATATCACTGACCTCTCATCTTTGGTGTAGAGCTTTGATGCAATTATAACTTTAGCCCTTACTGAAATTTTGGTGCAGATATATTAAGTTTGAGTTTATTGAGTTGTACCTGGTTTGTGTCTAGCTGTTGTGCTCAGCTCTTTCCTGATGCAGCCCTTGGAAGTGAACCTGTTGTGCTCCTGGACCGGGGGGTACAGGGGAGTGCAGAAGCTCTCCTACACACTAGCACGGCCTGGGCTTGGGCTGGGTCTGGGGGCTCCCAAGGGCATGGCAGAAGTTCTCACTCACTTGGTGGGCTTAGAAGATGGATTCTGGAGGGGTAGAGTGGTCCTGAGTGCATGGCAAAAGGTCTCACTCACACGTTGTGCCTGGGTTTGGTCTGGAGAGTTCCCACAGGCGCGTGTGAGCTGGAAGCTCTTCCACACACTCAGCAGGCCTGGGCTTGGGATCAATATTAATATTTATAAAACATAAATCCAGAGTCTGGCTTTTTAAAAAAATACTGGTGATTCTGATTACACTGGGAGTACACTGCTACCTGAAAGCATTTACTTTAAAAAGGAATAAAGCAAGGATTACCACTGCTAATATAGATTTTTTTTTTTTTTGAGCCAGGGTCTCACTCTGCAGTTCAGGCCAGCCTTGAGTTCACTTTGTAGCCCAGGTAGTCTCAAACTTCCAAGCATCCTCCCGCCTCCACCTTCCAAGTGCTGGGATCACAGGTTGTGCACCACCACACTCAGCCTTGTTAATATATTTTTTGAAAATTTAGCTAGGATAATTAGGCAAGAGAAAAAAATAAAAGGGATACAATTAGAAAACGAAGAAGTCAAATTATCATTGTTTCCAGATGTTATGGTCCTGTACTTCGAATACCCTGAAGAATCCACCAAAAGACTATGAAAGTTGACAAATTAGTCATGCAATGTAGCAGGAAGTAAAAACCAAAATTCTAAAAATCCATAACTTTACTAGGCATCAGTAAGGGACCAGTTGAAAAAGAAATCAGGAAAAATTCCACTCACAACTGCTTCAAATGGAATAAATAACTAAGAATCAAGCTAACCAAGGAAATAAATGGCCTTTACAATGAAAAATTCAGAACACTGAAGAATGAAATAGAAGAAAATAGCAGAAGATGGAAATCCCTCCCATGGTCATGGAGCGGCAGAATTAATATTGTGAAAATGGCCCTAGTACTAAAAGAAATGTACAGATTCAGTAAAATCTGCATCGAAATAACTATGTCATTCTTTATAGGTACATAAAAAATCCTAACATTCATACCAAAACACAAAAGTCCCAGAATAGCCAAATGAACCCTGAACAAAATTAGAAAGGTGGAGGCACCACAATGCCTAATTTCAAGTTATACTGAAAGCCGTAGTAACAAAAACAGCATCATGGTATTGTCATAAAAGTGGACATATAAAGCACTGGGACAAAATAGAGGACGCAGAAACAAAATCCACTCCACTACAGAACTCTGGATCTGGACAAAGAAGTTAAAAAAAATACAGTGGGCCATGCTTATAAGAGGAATAAATCAGACCTATATGTGTATACAGCATACTGTCTCCCAGTGGAAGGGCCTGAAAGAGTAACTACAGTCTGAAAGGTATAAGAGATACTGGAAAGGGAAGGAAACTGTTCAATAGTAAGGAACAACAGGAATGAGGGAAAGGAGGAAAGAAAGAAACAAGGAAGGGGAAAAGAAAAACATATGTATATATACAGGATAGTTGGAATAATTATGCTGCTGATTTCTGCAGGTCTATTGAAAGGAATAGTTAATGCTTCAATTTTTTCTCTTCATTTTATTTTTATTTATTTATTTATTTTTAGACAGAGTCTCACTATGCAGTTCTGGCTGGCCTTGTGCTCACTTTTGTAGTCTCCAGGCTGATCTCAAACTTGTATTAATCTTCCTGTCTCACCCACTCCCCTCGCCGAGTGCTGGGATTATAGGTCTGCATGTGGGGCTTGGGATCAAACTTGGGTTCTTTTGTGCTCACCAGGTAGGTGCTCATGCCTCTGAGCTATCTCCCCAGCCCCTCTTTTTAATTTTTTGATCTATCTTGCATGCTTATATCTGGTAATCTGAACAACTAATTTTCTTTCCCCCTTAAATAGTTGTTTATTGTCAGTGGGCTGGAAGGAGTGCTGGAGTTAACGTACACAGACAGCACCACACACTGAAGTCAGGAGGGAGGCAATAGTGAAGAAAAAGCTTGGAGCCCTGTGAGACTCCCTTTTCTTTCTTTTTTTTATTGAGCCCAACCTCAGAAATTTATTCATTTATGTTTTTATTATTCTTTTTGTACTTTAAAGATCTATAGTTTATTTTTTTCTATAATTTTATTGGGAAACAAATAGCAATGAGACAGTTTCAAATCAAATTGGTAGGACAGTTTCAATAATTAACACATTGCATACTGTCTTCCTAGTGGTTATTTGTTATACAAGACACAGACATGATATCCTATTTACAGACACTATTAGAACAAATCCTTCTATCCATTGAATTAAGACAATGTAGCTATATATCTATCCTAACCATTTTGAATACATAGATACAAAATGGTCATTCATCTGTATCCCCTTTTTTTGTTTAGTTCTGTCATTTAAATATTATAGGTGTGTGAACTCAGCAAAATATTCAAAAATAGTCCAGTAGTTCATAATAGTATTGGGTATTCCGCTTGACTGGCAAGAGGCTCCCTTTTCAAGAGTGTTGGTGGGGCAGGGGCCTGGAGTGTTTGGAGGCAGCCTCAGAATGCCTCAGCTTAGTAGGCACAGTTAGAGACAAAGAGAGACTCTCTGGTTGCAGCCCCAGCGTGGCCACTTGGAGTGTACTTTCCTTGACAGGTGAGCCTGTTGGCCAAGGCTTGCTTGATATATTCCTCCTGGGCAGCCTTCAGTTTCTCCTTCTTCCTGCCCCAGGCCTTCAGTGCAGAAGCCTGCAGGGCCTGATGATAGAAGACGGTCAGGGCCCATGGCTTCAGGAGGGGACACTTGTTGATGTCATTGAGGTTTATGGATGCCTCCTTTTCACTCTGTCCTCCAGACAGGAAAGTAATCCCAGTGACAGTGGGGGACACTGTGTGGCAGGGGGCACCTGTGGCACAGGGCTGTGATAGTTGCCATGGCAACCTCCTCATAGGAATACTTCTGGGTGCAGGCATGGCCTGGGGTGACCATGTTGGGCTTCAGCAAGGTGCCTTCCAGATAGATGTGGTGGTCACTCAGAGCCCTATAGACAGCAGCAAGCACCTTCTCAGTTACATACTGACAGCGCTTCAAGTCATGGTCCCCATCAGGGAGAATCTCAGGCTCCACAATGGGCACAATGCCATTTTGCTGGCAGATGCTGGCATAACGAGCCAGGACTTTGGTGTTTTCCATGATGGCAAGGACTGAGGGGGTGTGTTGTCCAATCTTCAGCACATGGCACCACTTGGCAAAGACATTCTTGTACTGGCACAGCATTCAGCCCATCTAGTCCTTGGGTGGTGGTCTCGCCGTTTGTTCCCATCAGGGGCACCATGCCCTTGTCTACCTTGGTGCCCACAATACCACCTTTGGACTTGATGACTTGGGAGAAAGGACACCCATCATCCGCCTTCTGGTAGTGTCTCATGGAAGAGGATGACACCCCGATGCCGGGATTCACGCAGTCTTCAGCAGTCAACAGCAGCTGGTGGTAGAGGTGCTGGTTCTCTTCGGTGTTCTTGGTGCCAATAGACTGCAGTCTCTTGACAATGCTTCCAGTGGACTCATCTGCAGCCAGAATGCCCTTGCCCAGAACCACAATGTGGTGAACAATGTCAGTGAGCTCCTTCTTCCACTCCAGAGTCAGCACTGGATATGAGTAGGGCATGGTGCTGGTGGTGGCGAGTTCCTGCGGTGAGGCTGAAGGAGTGGCAGAGCGTGGTTGGCAGTGAGTCTGAACAACTAATTTGAAGACAACAATAGGTAGTGTAACAACCACTGTTGATTTCCTATCATTTTGTTTAGTGAAATTCTGTATCATTTTTAATATTTTTAAAAATGTTTTTATTCTTTTTCCCCATAATTTTATTGAGAAACAAATAGCAATGAGACAGTTTCAAACCAAATTGGTAGGACAGTTTCAATAATTAACACATTGCATACATTCTTCC
>NW_004524712.1:6264050-6269374 GCF_000260255.1 Octodon degus
GATCTATTTCTTTCCTGTATTGCTCATTCAAGAAATCCATCTTTTTTCTAATCTCCTTTATTTTTTTATCAATGACTTCTTTAAAAGCAGTTATAAATTCTTTTACTGCAGTGTTTTTTTCAGATTGGGTTTCCTCCCTACGTTTCTGTAGTTGATTCTTTATTTCAGATGCTATGAGTTCTGACAATTCTTTTTATTTCAGAAAAGAATTGCGCTCTGATTTCCTCTATCAGTTTCTTCTGTTGCTTATTTACTATCGATGCTATTAATTCATGCATTTGAGCCGAGCTAGTGTCCTGTGCACTTGCTCTGCGTGGGCATTGGGTTTTCCTCCTTATGTTTCTGCATTTGATTCTTTACTGCAGATGTTATTAATTCAGGGGTTTCTTTTTTAATTTCCAATCTGAGTTCCTCTATACCTTTCTGCAACTGTTTCTTTATTTCAGAAGCTGTTGATTCCTTGCTTTCAGCTGTGTGATTCCCAATTTGTTCTGTGTTAGTGTCCTCTGCACTTGTTCTGGGTGGGCTTCAGTTCTGAGGTTGTATTTTGTTCCTTCTTGTCATTTTGTGTAGCACTGTCTTCTGACCTTTGTTGTAGATCTTTGTTGCAGTTATAACCTTAGCAACTACTGAAGTTCAGGTGCAGCTCTACAAAGTTTGGATTTATCCAGCTGTGCCTGGTTTGTGTCTGGCTGCTGTGCTCAGCTCCTTTCTGCTGCTTCCCTTGGGGGTGAAGTTGTTGTGCCCCTCTGGCAAGATTTTCTGCTCCTGAACTAGATGTGTGGTTCTATCTTCTATACTCTCTGTAGGGATTGCAGCTGCACTGTTTCACCGCAGGTCTGTATGCCAGGCCTGAGCTGAGCCTGGAGGGGACAAGGTAGAGTAGGTGGGAGAGGCAGCTCTCCCACACACTCACCAGGCCTGGACTAGGACTTGGCCTGGGGATTCCTGGAACATAGCAGAAATCTGTACTCTGTGTGCTGGGCGTTTTTGGGTACTATGTTTTGATGGGTGGTGTCCCAAGTGGGTTGAAGAGGGTTTTACCCACACTGCCTGGGCTGGATCCAGTAGTAGGTTCTGCCAGCACAGGGTAGCCTGAAGCTTCTCCACACACTCACCGGGCCTGGGCTAGGCCTGGATCTGGGGGTTCCTGGAACGCAGCAGAAATGTCTACTTGGCAGGCGGGGCAGGGGAGGTGCTGCGGCTTGGTGGGGTATGTCCCAAGGGGGTGGAAGAGGGTCTCACCCACACTGTGCCTGGGCTGGGACTCATCCGAAGCAATGTAAATCAGGGTACTGTAGTGATAACTGCATAACTGTGCTTATTTTGGCATAATTCACAATAGCCAAGAAATAGGACCAGTCTAGATTCCTATCAGTAGGTGACTAGATAAAGAAAACATGGTATGTATAACCAGTGGAGTATTACCCATCTTCAAGGAAGAACAAAATTCTGTCATTTTTAAGAGAATGAATATATCTGGGGATCACCACACTGAGCAAAATAAGCCAGACTCAGGCAAATACCACACGTTCTCTCTGATATGTAGAATCTTTAAAAGAACATATGTAGAGGGAAGGCCATTACAAGAAGGAGGAGAAAGGTGCATAAGTGTGCATAATTAAATGGATGGATATGAACACGATATCCCCCCAACTAGGGGAAAAAAACCAAGGGGTGATGGGATGAAAATGAACAAACTATGATATACATGACAAAAATAGTCATGTTTTTTATATAACCAATTTTGAAAGGAGTAGAAAAAAAGGAATAGAGCTTGTGGGCCCTTTTTGGCTTTGGAGAATCATATATGACATTTTGGTGTTCTGCTCTGACTCATGCATTGGATAATCATGAGTTTGCTAAGTGTGTGTGTGTGTGTGTGTGTGTGTGTACACACACATATGTGTTTTGTAGCAAGGTCTTGCTGTGTATTTGAGTCTGGCCTTCAACTCACTGTGTAGCCCAGGCTGGCTTCAAATGTGCAACAATTCTCCTGCCTTAGCTTTCCAAGTTCTCAGCTTGCTTATTTTGAGTGTGGTCTAATACAAGAAACTTTTTGCTTGAGGCTTTATTTCAAGATGTGCCATCAACTTCACTGTAAAATTCAGCACACCTAAAATTATGATCAAGTGTTTCCAGCAAATGGAGTTGCTGTGTGAAAACATGGTTAGCCCCATGGCATGGGTACAGAAAGAAGTGGATCAGTGGAGCTAATAGTTCAATCTCCAACAGCACCTAAACAGAAGAGGAGAAGAAAATAAGAGAGATGTAAGTATAAACCATGTCAGCACCTAAGGGGTTGGGATGTTCTTCTATAATGGGGGGGTGCTGAATCTGGGAAGATCTGAACATTGGAAAGCTGACCACTGTTATCTCCTATTACAATTCCTTAGCGACATTTGCCACTTGATGTTCTACAAATGTGGCACTTCTGGTTCTCGATGCCTTAATACAAGCTCAGATAGAAGCAATAAATTGATCAGCTGTCTCACATTTGCTTCTTAGGGGAAGTTTTCACAGATTTCTCAGAAAGCTTTAGAGTTCCCATTTCCCAGTGCATTTGGTGGAATCATCTTTATATTACTACAATTGTTAGTTTCCATGAAAATAGCTTCTACTTGTTGAGTGCTGCCTTACTTTCTCAATGCTGGGACACAATAATTGAAACTCACAAATTAAAGTAGGGATGGCTTATTTGGCTCATAGTTTGTAGAGTTTTCAGTCTGTAGTCAGTTGGCTTTAAGGCAGAGCAACATGGCTGGTGGGGGCAGTAGCAGGCAGGAAGCAGGAATCATCAAGAGAGTGATTTTACGTACTTTTTCCATTGCTGAGACAAAATATCGAATGCCAAAGTTAAAGGATGAAGGTTTACTTACCTCACGGTTTGTAAAGGTTTCCGTTCATAGTTAGCTGGTATCAGGGCAGTGTGGATATGGCAGAGAAGCATCAGAGAGGAGAAATAGTTCATGGTCGGCCAAAGGCAGGAAGGCAACAAAGCAGCGCAACAGCGAGGAAGCAGGCAGCAAGAGACCAGCAACAACAGCAGCCCTGTTTCTGTCCCTTATATTTATCCAGGTTTCCATGTAAGGTGGGTAAGCCTTAATCCTCGCATCACACCATGAATCCGTCGCAACATCACAGGCTTGAGCCCAGCAGCATGTACCTTAGAGCCTGCCATCTCTCAAAAGCCCTGCTGTGACTGCATGATGCTTTGGGGGGACATCTAGATGCAAGGCCCACAGGAAGGCTGCGTATTGCACTTACCCGTATGGTCAAAGTGAACCTAATCAAGTGATTTTGATTTGGTTTGTAACTGGAACTGCGGAAAGAAATACGGTCATGATCTGAAGTACCACTTTCATGAGCACTTTAAAAATCATCATCCCATTGTCTTTTGTCTTTTGTTTTTATGGAAAAGTTAGTCTTGTCTTTTACTATTTGGAAGTTAGGTTATTTTTCCTTTGAAAGTAACAGTATTTTCATTTAGCTATTTTTAACATTTCCCTTTATCTTTAGTATTTACAATTTTATGACTTTGCTATGTTGTTTCTTTTTTGTTTGCTTATTTGTTTTGTCTTTTTGAGACAGAGAACCTCTGTGAAGTTCAGGCTGGCCCTGAGCTCACATTGTAGCCCAGGTGGGTCTTGAACTTGCAGTGATCTTCCTGCCTCACCCTCCTCCATGCTGGGACTACAGACATGCACATCATGCCCAGCTTTACCATGTTGTTTCTAGCTGGGGTTTTTCTCTTGGTAAATCCTTATCTTTTGAGTTAATTAGCTTATTGCATCTGGGGTGTTTTGTCTTTCATCACTTTTGGAAAATTATTGGCCAGTAATTCATAGTATCTCTTGTTTTCACATTTTTGTTTTAAAAACCTTATTTTTTTTAAATTTATTTATTTATTTATTTATTTATTTATTTATTTATTTTTGTGGACTGGGAATTGAACTCAGAACCCTGAGCTTGCCATCCTGGCTATCTCTCTGGCCATAAAAACCTTATTTTAAACTTTAAACAACACCATGTCCTGGGTTCTCTGAGTTTTAAGCATCAAAGGACAAAAAACTAGAAGTTTCCAATTAGAAGGCCTTTTTCCCTTTTTTCTTTGAATTGCATCAGATAGGGGCCTGCCTACTTTTCTTGCCCATGCAATCTTTCTGCTGTGTTATCTTGCTGAATTCTCCCACTGACCCCTTCTTCCTTTCTCTCTGCAGTTCTGTGTTGGATGGGCAAACTGATTACATGTGCTTGGTATGTATGGCAGTTTTTTTCTGGAAGTTTAAAACCCAAGATTTTTAATTTGAAAGCACTTGAAGAATGTATGACAGAAAGAGGCAAGAATAACTGGGTATGGTGGCTCATGCCTGAAATTCCAGCAGGAACAGAAATTTTGAGTGCATTATGGGAAACTTAGGAACTTAGTGAGCCCCTGTTTCAAAAAAAGAAAGAAAGAAAGAAAGAAAGAAAGAAAGAAAGAAAGAAAGAAAGAAAGTTAAAAAGGGATCTGGGGTTTTCAGGGCAAGGTTTCTGGATTGAATCCTTAGCACTGAAAAAAAAAAAAAAAGATTGCAGAATGGAACTTTTTTCTCTTTCAAACCTTCTCTGAATCCTTTCTTTAAATATAGAAGAAATGTGTACCTAGAGTGGTAGGATATTTGGACAATGTCATAATTTTTCTTCCAATGTGCCCTTCCACTAAATTTTTTCCAATACGGGTCGTCAAGTTTCCTGGTGGACATCTTGGCTGGCCTATGCCTTATATATTCCTAAAGCTTGATATTATCTCTCTCATTATTTATTTGTTCCACTTTTTCTTTTCTCTTTTCCCTTCCTCCCCCTTTGTCCTCCTCCTCTGCTTCTCTTTGAGACAGGCTCTTGCTGATATGTTACCTCCCTTGGCCTTAACCTTGTAATCTTCCTGCCTGAGCCTCTGAAAAGCTGAAATTTCAAACATGTGTTACCATGCCTGATTGTCCCTTTTTTTAAAAAAAAAGAAATATTTAGTTAGTTATTTAACACAGAGTTTCACGACGCAGTTCAGACTCATTGTGATCCTTCAGTCTCAGCTTTCTAAGCACTGGGATTACAGGTGTGTGACAGCTGCCTGGCTTCAGGTCTGGCAAGGCCTCCGGTACTTGGGTGTTGAACTTGGGTCCTTGCACTTGCCAGGCTGGTGCTTAGGCCATAGAGCTATCTCCCCAGCTCTGTCCCTTGTCGTGACTTCTAAATTTTATTTATTTATTTATTTATTTATTTATTTATTTATTTATTCATTTATTTGTGTGTGTGTGTGTGTGTGTGTGTGTGTGTGTGTGTGT
>NW_004524712.1:6269474-6271201 GCF_000260255.1 Octodon degus
CATGGCTTTACTTCTTATACTTCATTTTTATACTTTTCTGCTGGATGGTTAACACCAAGGTAAAGCAGGACCTGTGCAAAAAAAGTTGCAGTTTTGTGTCTGATAAGGTCAGTGAAATCCCCTCAGGATTTATCCTGAGATCCTGTACCTCAGATTGTAGAATCATTGTCAGTGTCAGCCATGTGGATGAGTCACGGTCATTGCTTGGCCAGTGTACTCTCTGTGAAAGCCTGAGAGAATGTTTTCTCTCCATATGACTCTCCTTAGGCACACTCTACATCATTGATCACATTCCTCTTTGACCCCATAATCTCCTTGATCAGAAAATTTGAGACGCTACCAAGTTACATGACGTTACAGTACAAGTTCTCATATGTCCTGAGTCTTAATTGACCTTAGGTTAGGGCCAAAATGTTGGCTTTCCTTGCAGCCCTCCTTTTTCTCTAAATTTTGGTCTGCAAACTTAGGCTGTTAACCTTCCTGAAGAGAAGCTTATTGTTATTACCATACAACCTAGGCTGTTAAGCTTAACCTCAGTATCTGTCTGAATATGAAACATCTTAGGCATAACATGGAACAGGTATTTTTCTTCAAGTATTGATATGTTGAACTTTAAGTCCCTATAGAATATGATGAAAAACCATTTAAAATTGGAATATATTTTTAAAAATAGGCATAAAGAATTATATACTTCTTATGCTTACACATAAGTCCAAAATTCTAACCATATACAACCTTGAAGCAATACAGTCCCTCAATATTAATTTTCCTATCTCTTGTCTTCATTCACCACCCCCTTCTTTTTGAACAACCATCTACCTGAGAGAGAGCACAGCAGCAACTGGCATGTCATGACAAGCAGCCCGTATTCAGAAGACCAGAATGACAGGCACTCCAACCATGAAACTACTATTACAGATTACCATCTTCAGTGCAGTTGATTAGTTCACAGGTATCAGTATACATAGTTATTCAGGGTAAGAATTTTTCCAATTAACTGCCAGATTCAAAAATCTTCTGGAGATTCTCAGGATTATTGCCTGGCCCATCTACATATAACTGTATGGCTTGACATTGTCATGCTTCCTAGCACTTCTCCTTTCCCTCTTTTGATTAGTTAGTCCTTAAGATCCTGCTGTCCTTTTACTTGTATTATTCTTATACTAGGGAAACTATACGATATTTACACATGTGGGTCTGGTTTATTTGACTTATGAATATATCTTCAAGTGACATCCACTTAAATATACCTGCTTCAAGTTTATCATTCTTTATAGCTAAGTAATACTCCATTGTATAAAAATATAACATTGTTTTCAACTGTTCCTCATGTGATGGGCATCTTGGTTGTTTCCAAGATTTGGCTATCACAAATTGTGCTGCTATAAATATATGCACACATATATCCCTATGATATGATGTTTTCAGATCCTCCAGGAAAATTCCCAGTAGAAGAATAGCTGGTTCAAATGGGATTTCCAGTCCAACTTTTCTAAGGAGTCTCCATACTGATTTCCGTAATGGTTGCACCAGTCTACATTCCACCAGCAGTGGGGAAGGGTTCCTTTTTCCCCAAAGCATCTCCAACATTTGTTGTTGGGTGATTTCTTTATGATAGCCATTCTTTCTGGGGTGAGATGATATCTCAATGTTGTTTTAATTTGCATTTCGTGGATGGCTAGTGATGTGGAGCATTTTTTCATATATTTATTCGCTTCTTTAATTTC
>NW_004524712.1:6276001-6278949 GCF_000260255.1 Octodon degus
TGGGGGATTGAACCACAGTCCCTGTGCTTTGCTAAGCTTGTACTGAGTATGTGCTTTAGACCACTGAGCCATCTCACCAGCCCCATGATTTCTAAATAATTACATTTACTCTCAGAACTTTAATAACTCTACATAGGCAGATGGCCGCTAATTTCCCATCTAATTCAGATTTCTCTTCCAAACTTCAGATATACTCATTTATAGACTGCATGGCTTCATTTGTTGTATATGAAACATCTCAAATTTAACATATCCAAAATTGAATTCATTGTTTCCTCCTCAGATTGCATACTATCTCCACCTTCTGTCTTTCTGAACAACAGCCTTGACTACCTATTTGCCAAGTCAGAAATCTAGATGTTTTCATTTTTTTGAGGGGCTGGGACTGGATCTGAGGGCTTCATGCATGCCAGGCACGTGCTCAGCCACTACATTTTCCCCTAACTCTCGTGTTTTTGTTGATGTTATTATGTTCATTTTAACAGATTTATTGAGTTATAATTTACATGCTATACCACTCACTTTTTTTTTTGTGGAACCGGGGATTGAACTCAGGCCCTTGCACTTGCCAGACAAGGGCTTATTCTACTGAGCTTCTCCCGGCCCCTATTCCAGTCACCTTTAAAGGTGTACCATTCATTATGGTGGGTTTTGGTCCATTACATTAATTTTTCAAAATTGTGATAAAACATGTGCAATGTGAAATTTATCATTTTAGTCAATGGTCACTTTCAAGCCACTTCAAAGTTGCCCTCACAATGCTGTACAATCAGCACTACTGTCTTCAAAAATCTTATTCATCCCAACAGGAACTCTGGAACCACTGAAGGAGCACTTCTCATTCGCCCCTCCCCAGGCTCCTGTTAACTGTGATTTTTATTTTCTGTTTCTGTGAATGTACCTATCCTAGCTACTTGGTATACTAGACAGTATTTGTCATGGGGGTCTGGCTAATTTCATTTATAATATTTAAATCATATATCCATGTGAAGAATATTTTAGAACTTCATTTTTTGTATAACTGAATAATATTCTACTGTACATATACAATACCTTTTAGTTTTTCCAACTTTGTAGGGATCTATTTTTGTGTTGTTTCTCCTTCTTGGCCAATATAAATAATGCTGTTCTGAACATTTGTATATAAATATCTGCTGGAGTTTCTGTTTTGAATTACTTTGGGTACATACCTAGGAGCTGAATTGCTACATAATATGATAATTTTATTCTTAGCTTTTCTGGAGATCTGCCTAGCTATTTTCCTCAGCAGTTGTACCATTTAACTTTCCTAGCAACAAGGTATAAGGCTTTCAGTTTCTCTACATCTCCACCAACACTAGTTATTTTCTATTTCTTGTCATTATAGTTATCCTAGTAGGTGTACAGGAACATTTCACCATGGCTTGGTTTGGATTTTCCTAATAACTAACAATAGTGAGCAACTTTCCTTATGATCACTGATCCTTTGTGTAACTTCTTTTGAGAAAAGTTTGTTCCGGCCCTTTGCTACCTTTTTAAGTTGGGTTGTTTTAGTTATGAAATTAATTGTAGGAGTCCTTTCTACTCTAGATATTAATTAAATGGGTCATTCTTGACTTTTGCCACACCAGAATAATCTCTGAGTCCCACTTATTCAATTTCCCTCCAATCCCCTCCCTCTCCTCTGTCACCATCTCTGTTACTTTAGAAAACCACTGTTACCCAGGTAAATGAACCAGGGCTTCTCGCTTGGCTCCTCTGGTCCTGTTATGTTCTCCTCCAGCCCACACCTGACAAGCACATTGCTTGGGCTTTCAGAAGCATGTGTCTAATTATGTCACTCTCCTGTCATAAATCCTACAGTGTCTCTCATTGTTTTCAGGATCAAATGTAAATCAGTGACATAATTTCACCCACACCAAAGCTGCTGTGGTTGTGAAGAAGATTGAGACCTGCAATGGGAAGCTGGTGTCTGAGACCTCTGATGTCCTGCCCAAGTGAATGGGCCACCGCAGCCCCTCCAGCCCGCACCTCACGAGGCTGCCCCAGAGCACGTGGGGAGACAGCTGTGCAAGGGAGCACTGGGAGCAAGAGACCCACCTGAGGCTCAGCTTAGCCCTTGGCCCACCCTTGGGGGGGACATCACTGCCTGGGGTAACCCTTCCTGCAGGTACCCTTCACCAAAATCCAATTCAATTGTTTTTTCCAAAATAAAGCCTGGTTTTGCCACCTCAAAAAAAAAAAAAAAAAAAAAAGTGACATGGTTTCAAAGATACTTCACCACCTGGCTTCTCTTCTTCTGTCTCTCTTGATGTTCTCCTCCCTGAACTCTGCTTCAGCTACTTTAACTGCAGGTTTCAGGGCACCACTAACTTCTAGGCTTTGGGTGCTTCTTTTGCTGTCTCGAGCTCTTAACATAGCTTTCTTACCTCTTACTTTATATTCTCTGCAGATCTCAGCTTAGATGACAGTTCTTCCTGAAACCTTTCTTCATCCCTGTGAAGACTGGGTCAGCCCCAGACATCATCTCTGGGAGACTTGCATGTTAACTTCCTTATCTCCACTCCATGCTACTCTGAGGAAAGAGAGCATATACAACTCAACAGCATATGTCTCTGAACCAGCATAGTTCCTGGGACAAAGTAGATGCTCACTAAATACTTGGATAAATTATTTTTATATTCCACTTGTAGAAATTTATCTCCAACACAGAATTACAACCCATGGCATAATTAGAACAATGCAAAAGAAAAAGATGCTGTCATTCTGAATATGGTATTAGACACCCAGAACTATAACAATGTTCTGTCCTCAAGTACAGTTATCTGATCGACTAAGTGATTGTTAGGAAGGTGGCATCTGAGCCAATCTCTTAACGATTCTCTGAAGTTCTGTAATAGTTTGTGGTTTTGGCCAGTCACCTGAACTGGAGTTTTGTTTCAGTTTTTTTTTTTTTTTTTTTTTTTTTT
>NW_004524712.1:6279049-6279528 GCF_000260255.1 Octodon degus
CACAGATACAAAATGGACATTCATTTATATATCCCCTTTTTTGTTTAGTTCCATCATTTGAATATTATAGGTGTGTTAACTCAACAAAATATTCTAAAACAGTCCAGTAATCCATAATAGTATTGGGTCTTTCACTTGACTGGCAGTGTCAGAAATTGTTGACCTGAGTCCCCTACAGCTCAACATAAGAGCATGGCTTTACTTCTTGTACTTCGTTTTTATACTTTTCTGCTGGATGGTTAAGACCAAGATAAAGCAAGACCTATGCAACAAGAGTTGTAACTTTTGGATCTGATAAGGTCAGTCAAATCCCCTCAGAATTATCCTGAGGCCCTGTACCTCAGGTTGTAGATCCTTTGTCAGTGTCAGCCATGTGGATGAGCCAGGTCTATTGCTTCACCAATGTGCTCCCTGTTAAAGGCTGAGAGAATTGATTCATTAATTTTTTATTTTACTTATTTTATTTTATTTATTTTTTT
>NW_004524712.1:6280210-6299453 GCF_000260255.1 Octodon degus
GGAGTTTTGTTTCAGTTTTTTTTTTTTTTTTTTTTTTTTTTTTTTAGGAAAAGAATGTATGCTATATACAAACTTGACTCACATACCCAGCAAGATTGATCTGTGACATGAAATTTTTTTTTTTTTTTTTTTGAACCGGGGATTGTACTCGAGCCCTTGTGCTTACCAGGGAAGAGCTTATTCTACAGCACCATCTCCCCAGCCATACATGAAATAATCTTTATGGGAAAATATCTAAGTCCTTGCCAGTGACTTCATACTTTATGGGTTCAACATTTTTTATGCTTGGAAAAAAGTGAGGATTTTTTTTTTTTCTATTTCTTTCTTTTAACGTTCACTGTGTTACTAACATCTTACGTCTTACGGTTTCCTTTTTCAACTAGACCCTCTGTTTGCTTTTCCAAGAGCATTTACAACCTAAGTTAAAGGGAGCCAGGTGTATCCATCTATAAATTCAGAGTAGTGTAAGTGCTCTCAGTCCGTGAATGCTGGATATGTTAAAACACGGTCTACCTGCCGTGCTGGCCCCGTCCCCGTCCCCGGGGCGCGCTGAGACTGTGATTGAGACTGGGCGTGGTGGTGTGCCTGTAATCCCAGCGCTTGGGAGGCTGTAAACAGGAGGATCACTGAGTCCGATCTAGCGAGACCCTGTACACCGGGTCCTAAATACAAACAAAACAAAAACAACAAAAACCGTGGTCTAGAGCAGACATGGAGTGGAGTTAATTGAAATTCTGTGCGTGTATGCATTTCTTGTTGACCAAGTGGAGATTTAGCACCATGCGCTCTGGGGACAGAGGAAGTCGGACTTTCTGTAAGGGCTGAGGCCCACACACCCGGGTTGGACTAGCTGTGACCCCAGGCCACAGTTCCACACTCTGAGTTGCGTGCTGTGAACACGCTTCATGTACTTCCTGCTGCTTCTGTATCTTTCGTGCATTACTCTTACTTATTAAACAGGTGTAGAGTTAAGTTACATAAAGTTGTTTGAGATAGAGTTCAAATCCTTGATGGTGGGAATTAATAGAATAAAGCGAGTTTAGGATGAGAGAACCTTTCTTCCGCATCTAAGGAGAATGCCTGGTCCGCCTCACCGGCTGGGAGAGGAGTCGCCGCAGCGACGTTGGTCCGCGAGCCCGCGAGCGCCTTCGCAGCGAGGTCTCATTCCGCCCCGCGATCGCGGGTGCAGCCGTCTGCGGCGGGGCGCTGCACCGTCCTCTCGCCAACAGAGGGAGATGCAGCGCCACAAGACGCCTCACCTCCTCTTTTTCACCGGTAGAGGGCGGTGACCGCCACGCAGCGGCGCTGAGACCTTGCTCCCCTCGTGGATCCGGCTGCACGCCGGTGCCCAGCGAAACCTTCGGGTCGAGGCCACGCCCACTCGGGTTGGTCACTAGCATGTGAAAACTGTAGAGAACCCGCAGAAATCCAGCTGAGAGTGTGCATTCGACAGCATGAGTAACTTCGTTTTACGTGGACCGTCTCCTAACAGAGGATGGGGCTGTGGGTACTTAGATTACCTCCTAAGCAAAGCTTCGTGCACAGCAGATGCTTAAGGGCTTTGTCAGAAACCTGACCTTGCTGTTTCCTGACTTTTCTGTCCTCTGTTTCCATATCAGCTTCCCAAAAGTCCCATTTATTTAGATGTTATCAAGCTCTTGGCATTAAAAAATATAAATGAGGTCAGTACGTGAAAAATAGAAACTCAAAAAGCTGGAATTCCATTTCTTTTGAAAAGTATAACTGGGCTTAGTGAGGAAACACTGCTCACGAGAAGATATACTGAACTTGGACTCCAAGGATTTGGCCGTGGGACTTGGCTCCAAGCGCGCGGCTGTGCGTGCGCCACCTCCCGGAGCCAGTTTCTGATTTCCTCATCCGCACTGTCCCGCTTCATGCTCAGGACTGCTTGAGGTCATGTGAATTAACACGGGCCGGGGAGATGGCTCTGTAAAAGAAGGCTTCTGAGAATCTGTTACAGGAATATAGCTTTTGTCAAAGTGCACATTAAATATTTGGATTTAAATAGCTTTCAAACTTAAATATTGCAATTTTTTTTAAGGAAAAGGATCTATTTTAATTGTAAAACAATTGCAACAATAGTGAAAACTTCAGAGACGATAGGCAAATCTTTAAAAAATTCCACTGTCAAGATTTTATCACTATTAATAATACTTGAATATGTTTTGGGACTTCACTGTGCACACATGCCTGTATCAACAGTGTTTCAAAAACTGGTATAGATTCTGTTGCTTAGATACCTTTTTGTTCACTCAGAGTTGCAGTGATAAATTAACATACATATATAGCTATACATGTATATCTTATTTAATTGTACAATATCACCAGAGATATATCCTTTCATTGTAAAAACAAGGAAACTGAGGCTTAGAAATAATAATTTCCAATTTCCAGTAACTTTAAGGAACTTAAGGTTAACATTTCTTTCTGCTTACAGCTTTTCCTTTTTTAAATACGATCTCTTTGGCAAGCTGGTTGTTAATCAGTAGCAAAATCAGGAGGCCTGCTTGTTTAAAAATGTTAAGTCTCACACTCACAAATCTCTGGGGGAAGAAATCTAACAGTTGGCAGTTTTTAAACAAGTTCTCCGAGGCAGTTTTGTGTATCGTCACATTTGAGAACCACACCTTTGGTTTCAATTCCTAGACCAAGGTTGCTGGATTGATTCTGAGTTTGAGACATAGTGCCAAGCCACCCTCCAGAAATGCCAAGCCAGGTTACAGTTCCCACAAACAGCATGTGATTGGTTTAGGCTCTTTTATGTGGGTTTCTGTGTGCTCCAAAATACCGCCTTGCAAATGACCTCTTAGTTTGCCATCAGGAGAGTAATGAACTTACCTGGTTTTAGTTTGAATGCATATATGGGTAGGTGTGTCCTAATGTTTGAATTCAAGGTCAAGCACTTTTTTATGCTTTAAAGATTTTCGGTTTTCAGGAACTGATTGTCATGTCAACTCAATGGCACTTGCCTATGTAACATTCTTTGTCACATTCTGCTCCTTTTGTTCTCCAAGCTCTTGGCAGCAAACCTTGTTTTCATAAAATCATGCTATGTAAACGAGAGTATAAACTGTGGAGAGAGAGGCGCTAGCGGTGGTAATGTGTTCAGCATCAGTGAAGTCTTGGGTCCAATGCCCGACCCTGAAACAAAACAAAAAACCAAAACTAAAACAAGAACAGTAATACCACTGTGCATGATTAGCCCTTGCAGAGGGGAAACAAACTTGAGTTCTGCCCACAAGAAGTTAACTATGATCTAAGCTCCATGGTCGTCGTGAGCACTCTCATTCATCCTATTCTTTGCCTAGAAGATTTTTTCCTAACTGATCAAAAAATCTTGATCTTATCAATTTCCAACATGCCTTTGTCAAAACTAAAATCCTTCTTGTCAGATTTATGATTTAGACTCACTGAACTACCAGTAAAAGTACTTTTTTAAAAATAAAGCAAGATCCTCCTTGAGATTCTAAATACAACTTTTTCTTGTCTTTTTAAAAATTATCTTGCTCCCATTTTTAAAGCTGAGTTCTTTTAATTCCTTTGTCTTTGAAACAAAGACTTAGGTCTCTTCAAGAGCTGACAGACTTTTATTGTAACTCATTAACAGTAAAACAATTAAGCTGTAGACATTTAACAAGCTACACAGAGACTTTAGTCGCAGAGATCGTATGCCCTGGAGAGTGAGTCATTGCAGCCCTTTGCATAAAGTTTATATTATTTGGTTGTGACAAGAATTGTTTCTAATTATCTCCCGCTTTTTTTTAAAAATAACTTCAAAACTATGCATAGACAGCAAAAGTCATAATAAATTAGACACGGGGAGGTTACCTGTACTTATTATAGCTGTAAATGAACATGGAAATGTTTTCTTCTCATGTTTTTCTTCTAAATGTGTTTATTCAAGGGAGATCTTGCATTCTAATGCAGATTTCTGAACCTCATCATTTTAGAGTGTTTTGGATCAGGGTATTTTTAGTCTATGAGCGAGTATATAAATATGAAAAGGAAAAGCGGGGAATATAATCAGAATGTTGGATTTCTGTGTCTCTCTCTCCATCGGTTTCTCTGAGCATTTGTTTCTCTTTGGGGCTGTGACTATCATTTGAAATTCCAGATATTTGAAGAAGAGACCACGTAAGAAGTCGTGAAATCAAAGGACTGGACAGTATTAGCTTGATTTTATAGAACACCAGTTTGTTCACAGAGGTTCTGATGAAAAGCTATGTATTCATCTGTTTTTTTTTTTTTTAATTAAAGTCATGTGTCAGATTTTCTTAAAGTGAGGACACACTTTAAGGACACCATGCACAGGAATACCAATGGGTTCCAGGAAGAGTAATTATTATCCTTTGGGTTCTAGTACTGCTACTTTTATTTTTCGGTACTTAGCAAACACTAGTCCTGTGTGCCTCTGGCTCGGCTCCAACCTTCAAAACATAGAATTCAACTGAGCACAGAACTATCTCAGAAACGTGAATACATCGTCTTCATAGCCATTACATTTTGGATGGCAGATCTGTCAGAACACCTCCCAAAACATTAGCAGATAAAAAAAAAAAATCACAACCTCCTCTAGGAATTACAATCTGTATTCTGGTTTCAGAAAAGAAAACCAAAACCTTTGGAGCTATATCCACTTACAGCTTTCCTGAAGAAAACAACCTATTGTTCTGCCCATCCAATGAGTAATTGGACTAATTTCCCCCCTGACTTGGCAGAATCTTTTATTGAACTGATTGAAATGGCCAGATGTTTTGGCAGGTTCTGCAGACACAATCTAAGAGATTCAATAATTGACTTAAGTAAACGTATCAGGATGTGGACTGGCAATGGAACTGGGGGTTCTCTGCTGTGTGATGACTTAAATTCCATTTTAAGAAGGCAGGCTGCTTATGTAATTGAAATGCACAGAGACCGGCAGCGTCTAGCTCACTTGCTTTGGTCAGATAGCCTGATTAGATGTGAGGATTCCTGTAACTTTTAGAGGTAGGAGGGAAAAGCTCTACTATTAAGACTTATACAATTGTCCTGGAAGCTGTCTTCTCAGAGTGATATAAATCACTTATCTGCAAAGCAAAATCTTTTTTTTTTTTTTTGGGTGGTACTGGGAATTGAACTCGGAACCGTGCATTTTCTAGGCAAGCGCTTATTCTACCTAGCTGTGTCCCCAGCCCCTCAAGCAAAACCTTAAGATTGAAAAAACCTTAAGCAAACATTCATTTGACCCGGATTGTCCAGAAAAGGCTACTTGAGCATTTTGTTAAATTTTTTCGAATATAAAAATGAATGTTTAATATCAAAATTTTTCATATAATATTTTTTGATCCTTTATTTTGCTTTCAGTACACTGGCTGTGTTGTGATCTCTATCTGTGAGGAAAATATTCCTTATAAATAGCTCACAAATGGCAACTTTTCCTTCAAAGCCTTTAACAATAAGAAATACTTCAAATTGTGGACTATTTCTTAGAAAGGGAACAGCGTGCTTCCCTTAGAAAAGCAAACAGAGTGTCTCTTTGCCTGCCTGGCCCTTAATGTGGGCTGAGCACTGAGACCCGCACCACAGATGGGAAGCTTTGGGCTGGCAGCTTCCTCTGAATGCATTTTTCCTCCTGTAAGGTTGAGGATTCGTCTTGAATTTGCTTAATAGAGAAGATTTTCAAATTTCATTTGCCAACCTTTTTCTTCTCTTCATTAAAAAAGGGAAAACATAAACACATCCGTGTGTGTGTGTGTGTGTGTGTGTGTGTGTGTGTCTCCCACACAGATCCTCTACACTTGCACCTAAGTAGGTGATTAACATCTGTATCTAGGAGTTTGTGCAAGTTTCCTCTTTCTTAAGGACCTGGAGCACAGAGACCAGTGCACCGTCCGACTGGCATGTTGCACCCAGTGTCCTTGTAAATATTATTTTGTATTAGCATAGGAACAGTCATGCCAATGTATTTCCTTAATCATCCACAGCCCTCCGCAGTGTCGCGCTTTCCTTCCTGTGTGCAGAAGGCAGACTGGCTCTGCAAGTCTTTCCTGGTCCCGGCTGCCACAGGAGCCTTGTCCTCGGTGACAGTCAGTGCTAGCGACTGACCCACCACTTGTGCGCTCTGAAATCCTGCCCCACTGGGCTGTCCCTATCCTGCTTTGGGAATGACTCCAGAGATCCACTAATAAGCTTCCTGAGGGCTCCTTGGGGCCAAGGAGAGAGTGAAGATATTTTATGAGATGTTTTGAATGTGATGTTATCAAGACGGGTATAGGAGCATGGCTTTATTTTTCAGACAAAAAATAAAATGAGAACCATAAATCACCCAGTCCCTTGTGTAGTGTTGGTAAGACTGATTGACACCTGCAGATGTGTGGAGTCTGTGGTTCCAGGGCCAGATGTTAAGTACCACTTAGGGACCCTGGGTGGCCAGGGCCATTTCTTTTAGTAAATGACTGTCCTTTGCTATTCCTGCCCTCCCACTCCTAATTTTATGTTGATTCTGTGTGTTGAACACTGAGAGGCCCAACCCCAAAATGCATGCAAACAGCAGAAGTGGGCTCCTGTGCTTTCTAAATTTGCAATGCCTTTGATAACAAATTGTTTATTTTATTGGAAAAGTGAAGCGGGCAGGGAGACTGGCACCTCATGATTTAGGGTTGTGTGCAACATCCAGTGGAGGTGTCCGGCAAATCAGAGCTGCTTCTCCTTACTCACACATTTGGATTGAGAACCAGACACTGGGAAATTATTCAATGACTAGGCCAGAACTGGGGTCCAGTTTGCCATCCCTCCTGGCTGGGGAGATGGCTCAGTGGAATAAGCGCTTCCCTGGCAAGCGCAAGGGCCTGAGTTCAATAGCTGGTTCTGCCAAAAATAAACAAACAAACAAAACTAAAACCAGTTTGCCATCCTTAGAAGTTCATTTCCCTTGTCCAGACAGCCAGGAGCCTGTTCTAGAAGGTTCAAGCTGCTGTTTCTGTCCTCCAGCAGCTTTGTCTTCAGTAAACAGAAACCAACGAGTCAGCACATACGCATAGCTACTTCCACAATATTAGGATAAAGTTAGGGGAGATAAAATTTTTGTTTCCTGGCTACAACAACTGGGATAATTGAGGGACGTGGGATATGGCTAGAAACATGGCTGAAGGCTGGCAAGAGAGCATCATTAAAAAAAGAGAAAGAAAACTCAAATCTGAAACTGTATGTCAAGCTTTTCAAAGTTTAGAAACATCTGGATGATTTCCTGAAATTTTCCCTCATCATGTAAATGTTCAGGGCTCTGTAGATGCTGTCATTTTCTTTTTTTTTCCTCAATTGAAATAGAGCTTTTGAGAGAAGAAAGGATTTAGTAAGTTCTTTCCAAGCCCATTTGTCGAGTGGATTGCATTTGTGCCTTCTCTTAAAAATATGACTTCCAGCATATCAAGGCAGTTTTTGTAAATTAATATCATCATTAAAAATAAGTTGGCCTCTTCGTACACCTCCTTTAACTTGTTATTCGTGGCTGCCGTGCTAGGCTGCACAGACGGCAAGAAGTTTTGGCATGGCCCCGGGGCCCAGGGGAATATTAACTTACAAAGCTTTCCCTATTTTGCTTTTACATGTCTGAAAGTATTTCAAAACTTAGCAGCTGAAATGTAAGTTATTAAATACTCTTGACTAGAATGCAAGAACTGCTTGCTCTGCCCCGTTTAAAGAAAAGACGGTTGGGAGATGAATTAGTTCCTGGCTGTTTCTGAGTATTTGCATCAACACATAGCTCAAGATTGGGCAGAAATAGTTAAAGGAGAGTTAGATACTAGGCACAAATTAAGTGTCACCCTAGGATTTTAAAACTCCATTTTATTTTATTAAACTTTAAGGTTTGTTTCACTTATGCGAGAAACCCAGAGTATAAATGATTTATAGAGTGAGATAAAGATAGATAATAGGAAGCAGGGAGTTACAGCTTTTGCAAATGGGAAGGGGGCCCCCGCTATAGAAGGAGGAAGAGGAGGAGGAGGTTAAGGGGAGTTAGTGGAATTAAGACCACTTATGTACCTGTACCAGTTCTGCAGGATAAATGTGATCATTATGTACTGAAAATGCACTAATCAAAATTTTTTAAAAATAATTCTAGATGAGTGGAGATATTGGGTGTGTGTCAAAATGGGAAAGAGGGATTCTTTGGGTTTTGGTTGTTAGAGCGTGCAGCCCCAACTCTGCAAAAGTGTCCTGTCCCCTTATCTTTGGTGGGGCTCTGGCCTCAGGAATCAGGAGCCAGACTGAGGGGTGGGGGTTGGTCTCTCGGAGGCTGTGCCTTTCTCTCCCCTTCCAGGCTTGCCCAAGTGTGCCTCAGTGCAGACTGCTCCTCTCGGTGTGTGTTCCTCTGTGGGTGCAGGGCCAGACACTGCTTGGGTACAGTCACGGGAGGCTGGGAAGTGTCTGTGGGTCTCCAGCAGCTGGAAAAAGTTTGAGCCCCTTTGGCAGATGTTTGCTGTTCCAGCCACTTCATTAATGTTGGAAACAAAACCCCTTACTCTTCTGACCCGAGTTCCACTCTGTGATTGACAGCTGGGGTGTGCTTCCTCTCACAGAAGTGGTTCAGAATCTGAGAGCCACAGCGAGGGAAAGAAAAGAGGGAGATCAGAGCAGCAAAGGAAAGGGGTTAGGCGCCATAGCTGAAAACCCAAAATTATCAAGGAAAGAGAAGAGACTCATTTAAGCAGAAAGACAAATTTAGTACAACTAATTAAGCTTTGATGTCCAATCAAATACATTATATAATTTCCTTTCCCCAGCTTTCATGCATTTATTCATGATGCATTTACTGAGAACTGACCGTGTGCCAGGTGCTATATGGGTATTGTGGTACACGATGAACAATCCTGTATTGGGCATTAGCGTACCAGAATTCATTGTCCTGTGGGTGAAATAAATGTGCAATGGACAATTCAACAAAGGAAATGCTAGGATAGAGATGGAAGCCACAGAGGACAGCCTTGGGGTGTGCTGACACTTTCATGGAGAAGGTGACGCTGAAGACTGATCTCCAACTATGGTTTTTGGCCCTGAACAAGGGAGGGATGTTCTGTGGAGGGCATTTCAACGAAAAGGAACATACTCGCATAAAGGCACGGATTATGAAAGGTCGCCCTAATGACAAGTAGAGATGATGACAACCCCTTTACAAAAGAGAAACCTGGCTTAGCGTGGGTTAGAAGCAGCAGAAGTCCGAGGCTCCTGACTGGGAGATCTGCAGTCTCTCTCACCAGCTTCGGGTTTGTGCACCCGCAGACCCTCCCCATCTCCAAGATTTCTTGCCTGTGTGAGATAGAGAAAGTGAGAAATTCAGTGAGCTGACAGGAATGTTTGATCTCCTGAGTTATTAGAACACCAAGTATTTTAGATCAAATCTCCGGAAGAGACTGAGGAAGTTTCTGTCTGTGGTTAAGTTGGGGGTGGGAGGAGGACTTCGAGGCTGGAAGAGCAGAGGCAGGTAGAGGCCTTGGCTCCTCTGGTCCTTGCCGGCCAGGCTGGGCTCTGCTCTCGGTCCGAAGTCCTGCATCCACTGTGAGGGGCCTGCAGCCTTCCCATGGTAGGGAAGAGATGCAGACTTCCAACTCAGGAACGTGGGGAGGAGGGGGTGGAGGAAGACGGGGAGGGAAGACGAAGGATGGGTTTTAGGGAGAAAAACGGTGGGGAGAAAAGAGAACCAGGAAATTGGACAAAGGAGAAGAGGCCTAAATTGGGGGAACAATGAGGGGAAAGAGAAATGAGTGGGAGGAGAGAAGAGTTAGTGGAGGTGGAAGGACTGAGAAGCGCCGGAGGGAAGGGCAGTGCAAGACAGGGTCCGCGCAGGACCAGGGCGCCTCCCACGTATACACTCCAGGACCTGAAAAAGCCTAAAGGCGTCAGCTCAGCCCGCGGTCAGGCAGCCAGGCATCAGGTTGCCTCCTGTCACTCAGGTGCCAGGCTTCCAAGCTCCGGCAAGCCCCGAGTTTCCTCAGCCAGGCTCTCAGACCCTGAGGAACACTCAGTTTCTTTCAAGTGGTCACAGCCACGCACTTTCCTGGGGGCAATAAGCTCACAGGCGACCAGGATTGCTCTTGGAGCCAACGCTGTGTCCTTCGGATACAGCTCCGGCGCCAAGGGCCACAGGCTCCTGCCCTACTTGTGCCGAATGCCGCCCTTCGGTCGTGGCGCTGGGTGGCTACGCGAAGGCTGAGTTGCGAGAGGCTGGGGTAATGAGCCCAGGCAGTCAACAGGCCGCGGGGCCGGGACAAGTCCGGGGGGCGGGTGTGGGCGCCAAGTGGCAACCCTACGCCCCTTTAGCTAGACGCGTGCTGTGGTTAAAATCACCGGACGACAGTGTCCAGGTCCCCTGACCCACCTGTGCTTGGAGAATAAACGCATTTCTAAAGGAAGAGGAGGGGGAAGTCAGAGCATTTTCTGACACGTGGGAAGGTCTCTAACTGCGGATTGCGGGCCAAGCCTAACGCTACCTACATCCTGACTCGATCTATTAGTACCTATCCCCTATGAGCCCCTGATTACTATTTCTCCAAGTGTCTTCCTTCTGCTGAGTTTAACCGCTAGCCCAAGGGCACGCGTCGACTTGCTTTTCAGCTGCGCGGGTCCCGGGTCTGCAGCTCCGCAGAGCCGCTTCCAGACGGCGAGGGGCAAGCGACCTCCCCGGCTGTCAGTGTCTATAATTCTGTGTTCCTGTTCCCTAACATGCATTTTCTTTCCAGACCCACGCACCAATTCGAGACAAAATCGTGGAACTCGGCGCGAATGCAACGGTTCCTGGAGCCAGCAGTGCGCGGCTCAGGCAGTGGAACCCGTAGGGGGCTCGGAGGCTCGGTTGGGGGGTGCCCGACCCAGCAAGTGTCCACTGAAAACAAAAGATCTTACAAACATGTATTGGAGCAGAGTGAGAAAAAGGGAAACCACCCCCAAAAACATGTCTTCGCAACTACCAATCCTACGGAGTCCTTAACTCGGGAATGAAAAGCCTCTGGGCCGGGAGGACAGCGCTCTGGAAGTCCGCCTGGGCTGATTGCTTGGAAGCCCGTGGGCACTGCGGTACCCTAGAGTTGCGTTGTGCCGATCCTTTCCGAAGAGGCGAAATATCTTATAAGTAAGGCTTAAACATAAAAAAGAACGAATGCTTTTAGTACTTTTTTTTTTCCAGCTTGTTATTGGCTTAACGGACTGAGCCACGGTCATTCACTGCCAAAGTTTACCCCTTTGGCGCAAAAGCCCCACGTTCCTAACGCGCGAGCTCGCGGCAGGTTTCGGGGACACAAGTGCAGGGAGGCGAAGCCCCGGGCCTCAGGAACCGGTCCAGGTGGAGAAGGAAACTCAGTTGTCCTGGGGTTGGGGGAGATGGCGTGGTGGCCCGACTCTACTTCTTTCTGGCGGTACCTAGAAGTACCCTCCCTCATCACAGGCGTCAGTAGCCTAGCCTGCCCTGTGGGCGCAGAACTGTCCCTAAGGCGTGCCGAAGAGACACCCGCTGGAAAAAGCAGCAGGCGGAGGCCGCGTCTGCGATCGCTGGCGGCGAGCTGCCCGCACTGCGCGCACACTTGCGCGCGCACCCTGAGCACACACCTGGAGCTCGTGGGGGTGGGGGTTGGGGGAGGAGAGCCAAACCAAGTGTCTTAAAATAGAGAACCAGGCAGAGCAGCTCTAGACACTAAGAAGGGGGAGGAGGAGACGAAAGCTGCTGGCACTAGGCGCGCAGGTCAGCGCCCTGGTCCCACGGTTGGCAGGGGTGGGGGTGGGCGCCGACGCCCCTCGCCTGGCACTCCGCACCTGGCCCTGCGGGAAGTGCTTGCTGATTGACAGCTGCGTTGTCCCAAAAAAGCTCGCCAAAGATGCTGATCTGCGGGTGGGTGTAGACGCGCAGCAGGCGCGCCGGTGCCCGCTCCCCTCTGCGCGCCTCCTGGGCCCGGCCGTCTCCCTGGCTGTGGACAAGCGGGGCTGTCGCCCCCGCCCCGCGCCACCCCCGCGGTCCCCGCCGGCCGGGCCCTCGAAGTCCCGCTCAGGTCGGCGGGCGCCTGCTCGTCCCAGCTCACCATGCACTGCCACGCCGAACTGAGGCTGAGCTCTCCCGGCCAGCTCAAAGCAGCCAGGCGGCGCTACAAGACTTTCATGATCGACGAGATCCTGTCCAAGGAGACCTGCGACTACTTTGAGAAACTTTCTCTCTACTCTGTGTGCCCGTCGCTGGTCGTGCGACCCAAGCCCCTGCATTCCTGTACGGGTAAGACACCCTGCTAAGGGGTGAGTGGGGTGTGCCGGTAGCTTTTGCGCCGGTGTCTGTCACCTCCGCTCTCCGACCCGAGGGGGAGTGGAAGAGGCGCAGGGGTTCTTTTTCTGCGCTCCTGCACCAACACCAGACTGCCCAGCGGTGGGCATCGCAAAGGCGTCTGCAACTTGGCGGGGCAAGTCCCGGTAAAGTGTCGGAGCCGCGATCGGAAATCTGGTAAAGGCTGCGCGAACCTAGGAGCGGTCCCGCCCGCAATCCTGCAATACCAAGTGGTGCTGCTGGAGGAGAGCGCTTCCTCCTTCCGACCGACCGCTGTGGTTTCGAGTCAGAAAGTTCAAATGCTTGACCTGATTCTGCGCCTAAGTCATTGTTTCAGGAAGTGTGGTTGTGGGTTTCAACTTCGGTCTACCGGCGGGGCTTCTCGCCTAGAGCTAGCTCCTCCAACCTCCTACTGCCTCTGCTGGGAATTTGACAAGTGAGGCAGTATTTTGAGGTTCATAGCAGTCCTGCATTCACAGAAGTTAGCTTGAAATGTCCTCCTTCTAGTGAAGTCTGTTGCCTTTATGACTTGTGCGGAAAGGAACAAGTTGCATCTGTTTTAAGGGACTAAAACCAACAACAATAATACAAGCACACCACGGATCTGGTTCCTCTCTCTACAAGAGCTGAGATCAATAGAAAAGAAAGCTTAGTACAAATATTGAGAAAGTTGTAGGTGTACAACTTGTGTAGAAAATTAATTCAGAGATATTTAAAAGGATTTTGCTTTAAGAAGTGCTCTTAGTTTCAGATTGCCTTGATATAATTAGGATTTAGTCTGTGAAAACGTCAGTGTAGCAATAATAATGATAATAATTTGAAGCAGATTTGGAAGGATTTTTTGAAACATGATAGGGATTCTTACTATTGAATTCTAAAAATTTGTGTGTTGGCTATTTGTGAACCCTTGACAAATATCCAGCATTCATATTGACTAGAAGTAGGCTAAATTTTGTTTTGGACAACAATTATTTGCTACAATAACCAAAATCTCTTTGAGGGGGGAAAAAAAAGATGTTGTGTTTCAATCACAAATTTCAATGCACCCAGCCCATTCATTGCATACTACAGAGGTTCCTAAAACAAAACACAATTCCTAAGCACTTATATATGGCCTGGTGTCTGAGGACGTTTCAGTGACTTTGGATTAAATCTGAGGCAGCTTTTCTTGGTTTATTGGAGTCATGGAATTAAATCCTCGTCAAAACCAAGGCAGAAACAGCAGTAAAGAGCATCAGAAAATACTCATCCAATCAGTTTAGGCTAAATTCTGTTGTATTCAACTTGTGCGTGAAATCGGTGGAAAACACAGAGATTCGTAGGTAACATGGTGGTTACTAAGGCAAATTAACCTATAACACAGGCTAAAGTTTTGCTCGATCTTGTGCTTCTAGGAGTTCATGGATGGTTATGGCAGAAGACGGCTTTTGGCAAGGATTTTCTTGCCCTGTCTTCTCAGCGCTTCTTCCTTTTAGATTGTTCCTTTCAAAATATATCATGATTTTGCTCTAGTTAAGAGTTAAAATATAGAAACTAGGATTTGCTAGTGGAATTAAACTCATAAAAACTGGCTACAATAGTTCATACTTTCAAATCATAAGCCTTCAGTGGGTTTACGATTACAGCTAAAGCCTTACATGTATTAGATCATGGGAATCCCACTAGTGACTTCTCAGGGGTTTTGCAAATTCCAGGCTTTCAAAGTACGTTTGTTGTTTTTAACAGTTAAATTAAGGATAAAAAATCTAAGGTTGGATGAATGTAATATTTTTTAAAGACTTATAAAACTAATGACAATAACTTGCTGATAACCATTTAAAAAGTTGACTTTTTGGGATATAGATACTTTTTTTTTTTTCTTTAGCACTTTTGGTACAATCAGAGCCTAAAAAGTTCAAATCAAGTAAAAGGCATAATTAGAACTAAAGTTACTTTACTTTGTTATTTTTTTATTTGCTGTCTTAAGATTTAATTAACTGCAAAAGAAGAAAACTTTGTCGGGTAAAGGGGAGGAAAGAAACTTTTAAAGGGTCAAAAATTACTCAGTTGAAAGAGTTGCCAGTACGTACAATAGTACATACATTTGGGGTGGAAAGAAGTTATAGTATTTAGAAAATCTTTACATAATTAAGCAGTTCTTGTTTACATTTAGTAATCCAACTGCAAATTTATGGTCCTAAATTTCTTCAGGCAGAAAAGCTTTTATTGTATTCAAGTAAGCAGAGAATGGAAGTATTTTGGGTTAGGCAGATTATCACTTGGTACTAATTAATTATTAAACACTTTAGTCTTGGTAGAAAAATTATTGTTTGACAGATCCTTAGTATAAACATAGTAATTTTGGTCCTAGAAAACTGTCTCTAAATTTCTCAGTAGATCCCTTAAACCACCTTAGTGGGTATTTAGTAAGGGAATCCTGTCCTTTTAAGCCAAACAAAAGGAAAGTTTATAATTAAATTTAAAATAAAATTTAAAAGATAGCATGAAGAAAGCCTTCTTAATTTAGTATATGACATGTTGGTCTTATTTTAAAATCTGCTTATTGTAATCCCCATTCAGAATGGAAATATATTGCCATTTAGAAATCAGTAATTGTTTCTCATAGACATTACAATGGCGATGTCACTATTTAATTTTAGGCTTGATTGTCTTTTTCTGGTTGTGCTTAATATTTCATGGTGGGAAATCACTAAAATGGGCTTTTCAGGATGGAGAAGATCGCAGAGGAGGTGGTACTACCATTTTTGATGGCTCTGACTTTAAGTTTAATCTTTAGAAATAGATTGTCTAAATTTGGAAAAAAAATGGGTAATTTACTTTACAGAAATAAGAATGTAATAATACTTTACCCTAATGGTTTTTGGATCAAGGCACTGACATACAGGCCTATGATGCTAGTTTTTTCTGATTGTGTTTATGTGTAGAACTCGGAATGGTCACACTACGTTTGCACATGCACGGAGTAGAGTGGGGTTGGTGAATGTAGATATTTCATCATTTTGCAACCTGGGACATTTTTCCAGCGCTAAAACCTGTAGTCTTTTTGCTCCTTCCCTGGCAGAATGATTCTATCGAACGTCTCTGTTCCCTCCAGAGCTCACTCAGATGGACCTGGCCATGGGCTTTAGAGCTGGAAGGGGTCACAGAGGTCAGCTTCCCCAAGTGGAAGACTGCATTTTGCAAAGGGCCAGGGTCACACCCTTGCTTCAACATAGTGTCAGTGCTCTTTTTATATGGATGTCATTGTCAGGATTCTCAGAAATCAGTGACATTTTTCCATTTTGGTATGTACCAAAGATAAATATGTGAAATCACGCCCAGGGGACAGTCAACCAGCCAATTAAAAGAAACACTGAGGAAGGGTAATTATCTTAAGAGGTGGCATTGAGAACATTTTATCCTTTGGTGGGTCCAAGAGAAACAAGTTCTTTGGGGTGTTGTCCTTGGGTGCATTTGTATCACAAAGACTGTGTGTCACCCCAGTGAAAAATTAAATGAGATGCCGCCATGTGGAATGACTTCTTCAGGAGTTAGGGAGCTGGCTACTGCTTCATGAAGTGACACCCAATGTCTCCCCCATGGCTTTGGTTTTTCAGTCAGGGACCAAAACCCACAGGATTGAAGGAACCTGAGCATTTGGCACTGGAATATGAATGTAAATTGGGATCTGGGAAAATGATCATTATCAACTCAAAGTTGTATTTCTGCCAGAGGCAACTAGGCTTTTATTAGCAATTACTCAGAACTGCTTCTCTTGTTTCCATTCTAAGGGTAAATAAGTCGAGAGACCCGCGGGATCCAGGACTCATTCAGAGTCAGGATATTTTTGGAACTAAGCTGTTATCTCATTAGTTCTTTAAGTTTTAAACTCCTTTTTAAAATTGAGATGCTGAATGTTTCCTTTGGAACGAGTTTTTTCTAACTTGTGAATAACTCAGCACTGTCACCACTGGCCCTGATTTTTCTAATAGCAAATTAGAAAGTGATTAAAAATTTTGTTCATAAGTTGAAATAATTCTTTCTCTAAAGGTCTGTAATTGTCAGTATTATTTAGCTCAACAAATACGTTTGCTTAGAGAGGGCATTGTGGTTGAACTCATTAATTTAAAACTTACCTTAAATTTTTTTGTGGGGGTGGTAGTGGGGACCTTGTTCATATAAAGTAAGTGCTTTACCACAGCCACACTCCCAACCCATAAATCTTGACAAGTATTTGGGGTGTTCAAAAAAAATCCCTGTAAATTACTTGGAGAATCTCTGCCTTTGTTGTTCTCTAAGGAATAAATATGATGGGCAGTTTGGAACTAGGGTGGGGAACATAATGATGATCTAATACTTTTGTTTTCCAAGAGGAGATTTTTCTTTGAACTCCACCTATAGAGCATTAGCCACAGTGAAGTTGTCAAATTAGCCTCATTAAAAACAATGCAAATAAAATTTTATTCATACATATAGACAGCTGATTTCTTATAGTAGACCAGTTATACTTCTGGAAGGGATGCTGACTTTATGACCTAAGCATGGACAGTATACAGTTGATAGTATTATGTCAGGAATTGGAAAAGAAAAAGGAATTGAAGATGAAGACTTAAACTGAACATATCCCAGGCATCTATGGGAGAAGCAGTAAAGCTTGAAAAAGGTTAATTAAATTATAGAGACCAAGTTTTTTTTTTCAAAGAAGAGAATAAGGAAAAAAGAGTGTATTTCTTTGAAACTCTTTTCTATATTTGGCAGTGCTGGGGCGTGAATGCAAGGCCATTGCACTGAACTATGTCCTCAAGCCAAATGTTATTTTATTGTTTCTTGAGAGAGGGTCTTGCTAAGTCACCAGGTTACCCGGTTAAACTTGAGTCTGGATTCCTTCCGCCTGTGTCTCCTGGAGTGCTGGGGTTGTAGGTGTGCTCCACTGTGTTTGGCTCCTTTGAAGTTCTGAGATGATGTAGATGGAGCCTTGCAGCATGATGTCCCTCAGAATGGTCACCTAGGCAAACAGGAGTGGCTTCTGAAGCTCTTCTGTCTGCTCACAGATAGTAAATGGCTGAACATCGATTCTACTTAGACATGTGCTGGTGCCCCAGGTGGGGAGACACCCAGCGCCTGGGTGCGGAGGAACATGAGCATTTTGTGTTCATAGTGGATGATAGAATAAATGTTAAACCAAAAGCGTTTGATGGTGCTATTGCACTTTCCCTCACGTGTCTAAGGGTGTCGTGTAGCCACCCTGCCATACTTGCTGCTTGTCTTACCTTGGAGAGAGGTTTGTGGCTCCATGGCTAAGCTGGAACACGGTTAGGGGACCCAGGGATTTGGATGGGGTGTGCAGATTTCAGTATCCCCTTCTGGAGTGACTGCTTGACTTGCTAGTCTCGTGGAGCTGGCAGTGCTAGTGCAGCTGTGGGGATACACACACGGCTGTCCCCCTTCTGCCCATGAGCTTGCTAGGGCCAAGGTTTCACAGATCGGTCACAAACCACTCTGTTGTAGGGGACGCTTTCTTGTGGAAGCAGCATGGCAAAGAAAAACAGGGAAGGGTCGAGGGAATTCCCAAGAAGAATCCATACTCTAAGGAGCCGGCCTGGCTTTGTTATTGATGCTTGCCTTGCCTCCGCAGCCTGAGAACTAGGGTAGGCATGTTTCCTCTTTCTGTCACGTAGCAGTAGGGTTCAGACTAGCATTTGGGTTTAGTACTAGTGACGTTCAGATCAGGACCTTGTCAGACTCAGTGCATTCACAAAACAAAGCTAGGCAGTGTTGGTTTGTTACTTTTTTTTTTTTTTTTTTTAAAGAAAACCTTTACAAATCATCTGGTTTTAATTTCTTTTATTGCAGCTTAGTAACAAAAAATCTTGTTAAAATAAATGCTCTAAATAAAAGCACAGTTAATTTTCTATCACAGTGTCTAATTACTCACCACCATCAAGGCATTTTTATATGGCAATTTAACTTGGAAGTGGAAACTTGGCACACACAGGACGAACGATGCTCAGAGTATTTTGGGGTGCAGTTGAGTCTTACATGCAGTTACCATGGAGGACAGAGGGTGTCTGTCCCCTAGTTGTGAAGGAACGTCTCTGGCTTCTTTGGTGCCAGTTGAAAGGGCACTGTAGACATTGTACAGGTGCATTGTTCTGAAAGGAGTCGGCGCCGACCGCCAGTGGAAGCTAATTGCAGGAGCACTTGATGGGCCTTGAGCACAGCTGTGTGTGCTTTCTGACTCCCCGGCAGAGGTGACAGAGACGAGCACAGCTTTCCTCCAAAGGTCAAGCTGTGACTGAAGAGGCCAATCCGGGAGGTTCTCAACGGCAGACACCTACATCACGAGTCTAAGCAGGCATCTATGGGATTCTTTCAATTGCATCTCTCCAGCTTATGATGTGTCCTTAGGAACATGCTCTTCCAGATGCGGGGGAGCATAGATAAGTGTCGTTACAGGGTGTACTGCGTAGGGTTGGCTCTCACCTCACTCATGTCTGTGTACTTTTGATCATTAGTTTAAAAACGGAACATAGATCTTTGATAAATGATTTGTCTTTTTGCTCCTCATATTCAAGGATCACTGATGACATCTTGGGCCTGGTGGAATTTCATGAAGGCTTGGCTGTGTTTCCATCTCAGGAAAGCCTGGGAGTGTCAGGTCCTTGCCCGCCTTGACCACCTACCTCTTCTGTCCCAGAGCTTTCTTCACTCTGACTGAACTCTGTGGCAAGACTCAGAAGTGTGACTTTGTTGTTTAATTCAATGCATTTTCTCAGGTTTATGACTTTGCATGTTTCTGTGTTGGAAACTTATGAACGATGAAGTCCTCATGTCTTTTTTTTAAATCTTAGGGAAATAGCCTGGACAAGGGAAGGTGCTAAGACCCTTCCTTCCTTCCTTCCTTCCTTCCTTCCTTCCTTCCTTCCTTCCTTCCTTCCTTCCTTCCTTCCTTCCCTCCCTCCCTCT
>NW_004524712.1:6299553-6316847 GCF_000260255.1 Octodon degus
CTTTCTTTCTTTCTTTCTTCCTTTCTTTCTTTCTTTCTCCCCTTTTTCTGAATCTTGGAGTACCCAAAGAGGACTACAAACTTGGGAGGAATAACAGATCTTTATACTCTGAATCTTATTCATGTGCTTAAAAATAACAATGATCATGACTATTTAATTTATTTATTTATTTATTTATTTATTTATTGTATTTTAGGGAAGGGTCTACAGGGTGTTCAGGGTCTCACTACTAGATCAGACTCATAGTGATCTGCCTGTTTACAGCCTCGCAAGAGCTGGGATTACAGGCGCATGCCACCACATCCAGTCTCAATTGCCATCTCAGCACGCCCCGAGGGGTGGGCCAGCACAGCAGGCCGGGAGATCAACCCCCTGCCCCATGCCTGCTTGCGGGTGCATTAATCTGCTGAGCTATTTGATGGGCCCTTATTTATTTAATTTTTGATCATCTAACATAAGTAAAAGCACCAGATCAAGCGCTTTTGGATCAGTTTCAAAATGCCCCTAAGAGACAGATATTATTGTCTTCGCTTCACTAATAGGGAACCTGAGAAATTAAATTTCACTAGAGTCAAAAGATGTATAGACATGTCTTACAAAGCAATAAGAAAACAGACATGCAGAAAAATGGACAAAACTAGGATCCGACTGTTCATAGAAATGAAGTTTCAGATGGCCAGTAGAATGAAAAGCTGTTCAGCTTCACTGTGATCAGGAAAACCTAAATTCAAGTGAGAAATCCTTTCACACCCATGAGAGGGCAGGACAAGAATGACATAATCTGATGATTTCAGTTTGTGACAAGGACACAAAGCTCATTGAGCAGTGGTGGGAGTAGTATTTGGATAATGGTACCAACACCTGGTAAAGCTGCACGAGTGCATAGCCCACAACTTGGCAGTCCGCTTTTGGGTCTGTACCTTGAGAGTCAGCGTAGTGAGAAGGTGCACTTTGGTGTTACTTAGATTAGGAGAAAGTCGAAAATAATGCAGCTGCACTTTAAGAATGAAAAAGGGGGAAACTAATGTGCTATATTCATAAAGCCACCTACACAGTGACTAAAATAAAGGAATCAGACTTATTGCCATTAATATGGATGCATTTGAGAAGTACAACTGCTACGTGAAACTAAGTTGCTGCTTGATTTTTATTTATTTATTTATTTATTTTGCGGAACTGGGGATTGAACTCAGGCCCTTGCGCTTGCCAGGGAAGTGCTTATTCCACTGAGCCATCTCCCCGGCCCCTAAGTTGCTGCTTGATACCTACAACCTGATACCATTTATATGCTATTTGAAAATGTGCAAGCTAACACTGGATATTGGTTAGGGAAACAAGGGCATAGAATTGGGGAGCCCTATTTATAGGTTATTTGCTATTGTAATTACTTAATAAGACAAAATGTCCTAATGCAAAATTGCTGAGCTTAATGGTGTGACAATCTGGTCATGGGAACCTAGATGTTCGTGGTATTATTGCTTTATTTTTTGTACTTTTCTGTGTATTTAAAGCTTCTCACAACAAGTGATAGGACTAGAGACCACATATATCCATGAAGTCTTTTTTTCTTTTTTTTCCACACGGGGAAGGGTCTACAGAGTGTTCAGGGTCTCACTACTAGATCAGATTTGCAGTGGTTCTCTTATTTACAGCCTCACAAGTGCTGGGATTATGGGTTCACACCACCACACTCAGTCTCAGTCATCATCTCAGCGAGCCTCACAGGCAGGGCTGCACGGCAGGGCCAGAGATCACACCCCCGGCCCCTGCGCCTGCTTGCAGGTGCTTTAATCCACTGAGCTATTTGGCCAGCCCTCATGAACTCTTAATCTTGTAGAACTTTTTAAAAAATTGGTTTTATTTATCTATTTATTTGGTACAGGGTCTCGCTACACAGCTCAGACTCATAGTGCTTCTCCTGTCTCAGCCTCTCCAGCGCTGAGATCACAGGTGTGCACCACTATGCCCAGTCTCAGTGGCTGGCATGGCTTCCCAGGGGTTCCTTGGCCAGCACGGTATGCGGTACCCACGATTAAGTCCAGATCCTTGCATTTGCCAGGCAGGCACTTAGACCACTGAGTTATCTCCCCAGCCTCTTGCGCAACTTTTGATGGTTTTCTCAATAGCTTTTTTTTAATCCCAAAGCAGAAGCTTTTAAATACAGAGTTTGTTGTATAATTTCTCATAGTGAGGTCATGAGAACACTTTAGAATTAGACACCTGTGCTGCTCACACTAAACCAACAACTGTGGCTCATGAGTTGGCTCTTGGATTGTGTTAACCTTTTTTGGTTAAAGGCATCATTTACCACTGAGATAATTGCTGCTGGCCCCCCTTGTAGTGCTTTGGCATGATCAACAGCTTTTCTTGTTTGTTTTTTGAGACATAGTTTTGGTACACAGTCTAGATATAACTGAACTTGAATGTACTCCAGGTTGCCCTCAACTTGTGATCCTTTTACCTCAACTTCCCCAGTACTGGAATTACAGGCATGTGCCAATATGCCAGGCCATGAGTGGCCACTCTTAAAGTAATTATTGGTGAAGTGTTTCCCACTTGCCTTTGCCCCTCAGTAATCAATAGTCACACATATTTGCTGATATAGTGATATTCTATCCTTGGCTTTTGACCAGTGTCCCGTTGGTATTTGCAATTTAATTTTCAAGAATTAGCTAGGTATGATTGTGATTAGATATCAAAGAATTTAATGTTAAAATGCAGCTTTGTCTCAGCAGAGAATAATATTGATACTGGCGTCTTATCAGTCAGAGTTCTCTTTATTTCTGTAACCATGCTTTGATTTAAAAACTTTGTTCGGTGTGTGGTGTCAGGGATTGTTGTGAGGGATGAGTGTTACCATGGTGATCTCACACAGAGATGTCTGTTGCCAGTAATAAATGGTCATCTTGTTGTTTGGAGGAGCTAATCTAGACCACATTACTCGGTAATGACAACTGTTGTGGCAGATGCTTTATTCAGCCTATCTTAGCAGCTCAGACATTTTTTCCTTATGTAAAATAGTCCTAATTTAGAAATGTTGCTTTTGGACATTTTGTCCAAAATATGGCCCTCTGGACAGCTCTTTCTGTCCCTCCAGAGGGAAGTCCTTCTTGGTGGGGAGGAAACAGGTGGTACAGTGAGTTTGCCAAAGTGTTACCCTTTCCCTGGGTCATGTCCAAATAAATACATAAGCCAAGGGACAGGCAAACTAACATGCTCTGTGCCTCCGTCCCACCCAGCCCTGGAGGTCGGCTGGCTGCACTTTCGCTAGTGCTTGGCTGTGCAGCCGTGGTCTGCAGGGTACCTGGAGTACTGAGGCCAAGTTGTCTGTAGCTGAAAGGAGAGTATGTGGGCCTGAGTGTCACCAGGCTGCAGGCTTTCACGGGTTGTGGAAGAAGGCCCCTCTGCATTTACCCCACCTTGTCATACATGATAGTTAGTGGGTTAAGACTTTTGCTTGCAGCTTGCTCTGTGAATTTCCTGGATTTTTCCAGGGAAATGTTGTTCCATATGAAATGGACTAGCCAGCCTGAGCTCTGTGAATGGAGGAAATATAAAGAAATATAAAGAAATAGAGAACCTCCTATCCGAAGTTTCACTTTCTGGGACTTTGGTTATCTGAGGTGAACCAAAAGAACTAACAATATTAAATGAAATGAAATAATTCACAAGTTTTAAACTGCACACTGCTCTGAGTCATGTGATGAAATCTCATGCTCCACCTATTTTAGGATACAAATCATCCTTTTGTGCTTTTTATCCGTGCTGTGACAATGTTGTGGCTCCAGGAACTGGGATTTCCCAAGACAAATGGTAGGCAGGAGTGGCCTGATCTCACATCACAATGCCAGCTTTGTCACATCATTTTATCTCAGCATGTAGACAATAAATCATCTCCTGAGAAACTTTCACATCACTTTTATTATAATTTTTATTACTATTATTATTATTATTATTATTATTATTATTATTATTGTATTTAGGACGGGGTGTACAGGCTACACAGGGTCTCAGTACTAGATTGGACTCGCTACGATCCTTCTGTTTTCAGCCTCCCAAGAGCTGGGGTTACAGGTGCAGGCCACCATGCTCAGTGTCACTTGCCACCTCAGTGCTCCCCAGGGTGGGGCCTGCACAGCAGGCGAGGGGATGGAACTCCTGAGCAGGCGCTTTAATCTGCTCAGCTATTTGGCAGGCCCTTTTTTTTTTTTTTTTTTTTTGGCCAGCTCAGCCCACCCTGAGGGCGGGGCTGGCACAGCATGTGGTGCCTGGAATGAACCACTGTCCCCTGCACCTGCCTAAACTTGCTTAAGCAGGCGCTTTAGACCACTGAGCTGTCTCCCCGGCCCCTAATATATTGTTATAATTGTTCTATGCCAACTACAAAGACATGAAAGTCTGCTCACTGGAAGCAAATCTGATAGGCCCACTTTTGAATCTTTTCTTTGAACTACTTAGGGAAAGATGACAAATATTTCAGATATTCAGGTAATTTTTAAGGAAGTTTCATTAAGGGAGAGTGAGGAAGGTATTTTTATTTACTTATTTATTTATTTTATTGAGAAACAAATATCAATGAGACAGTTTCAGAACTGATTAATAGGACAGTTTCAATAATTAATACATTGTACATTGTTGTCTTCTTAGTGGTTATCCATAGTACAAGATGCAGACAGGATATCCTGTCCAAACACTATTAGTACAAATCTTTCTTCTCATTGAATTAAGCGAAAGTAGCTGTCTATCTATCCTAACTATTTTGTACATACAGATACAAAATGGTCCTTCTTTTGTATCCCCTTTTTCTGTTTAGTAGTCCTGTCAGAGATGGGTATTCCATTGACATCTAAATACTATAGGTGCATGAATTCAGCAAAACAATCCAACACAGTCCAGCAGTCCACAATAGTAGTGGGTTATCCGCAGAAGTTGTTGACTTCAGCCTTTCACAGCTCAGCATATTAATATGGCTTTACTTTATATACCTCAGAGGAAGGTATTTTTATATGATTCTAATCTGAGTCCATTTCTTTACTTTCTTTTTTTGTGTCCATTTCTTTTCATGACTAAAGAAATTTTAGTGAAAAAGTTGGTGTATCACTCCAAATACATATTTTCTTTCTTATCTTTTTTTTTTTTGTGAAACTGGGGATTAAACTCAGGCCCTTGCACTTGCCAGGCAAGTGCTTAATCTGCTGCGCCATCTCCCTGGCCCCCCAAGTATATATTTTTGAGGAAAGCGATGTTAATTTTATTGATCCTGAATATCACGGTAACTTATTAGCTTTCTTAACACATTACACAGTCATGCATATTGAAAGTGTGTTCTTAATTGTGGGTTTAGAGCACACCAGAATAATAAAGGACACGTTGTCAGAGGCCGACCTTCCTGTCAGTCTCCTGGGAGACTGGGCCTGTAGTGGCAGCAGCTAGCGGAGAAAGCAGAAAGTGTTTTGCTGTTCAGATTCTTCAAGCAGAAATAATATTAACAAATGGTAACCAAGGCTCTAAAGGCTTGTACACGCCAGTGCACTAACACCAACTGGAGACCTTGACTAAGACAGTTGCTATTACCGCTGCTCTTCAGGAGGAAAAGTGGAGCTCAAGGAGATCCAGAAATGGTAAGAAGGTCGCACGAGGAAATGGCAGAGCTGAAAATGGGACTCTAGCCTGGTTCAAGAGAAAAGTTCCAGAACTATGCAGATCCAGTTTAGTTGGGCATTTCTGATGCAACTGATACAATCAGTTAACTGTCACGCTATCTATGACTATATGAAAGTGTGTAGATTAGAACTTAAAACCTTTGACAGATAGGCCCAAATTTATATACATATAAAACTCCCCCCTCCCCCAGCACACATGCAAGAGAATGTGTGTACAGCATGGTCGGGTCTGGTCAATGAGTCAGCTGCTCAGGAACCTTTTCGAGCCCTTTATCTCTGTATACATATCTCTAATCATTAATGTTGCCAGTCATCTTTCATTGCCTGTGATGATTTGTGTTTCTTTCTTTTTAAAAAAATTTTAGAAAAATCTTTTACTTATTTATTCATTTGGTACAGGGTCTTGCTATGCAGCTCAGACTCAGAGTTATCTTCCTGTCTCAGCCTCCCCAGTGCTGGGACTACAGGTGTGAGCCACTATGCCCAGTTTTGGTGGCCAGCATGGTGTTGAGGGTCTGGGGCTCTGGGGCCAGCATGCATGTGGTACTGGGGATCGAACCTGGATCCTTGTGCTTGCCAAGGAGGCGCTTATACTACTGAATTATCTCCCTAGCCTTGCTTTGTGTTCCTGGATGCCTTTAGAAACCTACCTAAAGCACTAGGCTTGGGGTAGTCAGGAGAGTGTGGACTTCTTACCACTGGCTGTTGTCTCTTCTTGTTGTCTCTTAACACCAGCAATCTGATCTGTGTGACACTTGCTAAACCCTTTTGGTCACCATTTCCATGAGCTATAATCCATTGAATGAAGCCTTTTTATTTATATTTTTTTAAGAGAATGAAAGCGGGATTCCCATTTATTCATTCCTTCTTTATAATGAAGTAGATAGAAAATGCTTCACAACCAAGCCAACCCAATGCCTTGGCACATTCTCTCGTCCCCTTCCCTCCCCCTTTCCTTCTTTTCATTTTTGTAGTACTGGGTATTAAACATATAGGCCTCTCACTGAGCTACGTCCTCCACCCTTAAAACAATTTTGCTTTACATGTTAGAGGAAGCCTTACTAAGTGGTCCTCGGGGAACTCAAACTTGTGATGCTCTTGCCCCAGTTTCCTAGAGTACTGAGACTATGGATGCGTCACCACCCTTGGTGAATATTTTTCATGGAATATTCATTATTATTTTAAATACAAAAAGCTTGTCCATTCATTTGGCATCACTTAATTATAAGAATAAATAACTATTTTTTTAATATTACATCTGGCAGTGGTGGGGTAGGTTCTTGGAATATCTAGTCTTTTCATTTTTAATTGACACATAATTGTGAATGTGTACCAGGATATAATGTGACAATTCAGTACCTTAAACAGTGTATAGTGGTCAAATCATGTAAGTAACATTTCTACTTATAATTTATTATTTTTCTGTGATTTGAGTCTTCAAACTCTTCTAGTTTTCATAAAATAGATAACAGGTTGCTGAATACTAGAACTTCTTCCTCCTAACTGTATTTTCATGTCATTATCCAACTACTTCCTATCTCCTCTGCTCCTCAGCCTCTTATTGGGCAGCTTCTTTAGCTTCTACTTGGGATAAGGGCTATCCATAGGAGTACGCACTATTTATTTTTCTGCGGTTCAACTAGTTCACGTAACACAATGTCCTTCAGTTCCCTCCATTTTCCTGCAAATGGCAGATTTCATTTTTCAAAAACAGTGGTTTGAAGCTCTGTTTTTAAAAATCTCCCTTTGTGATTACAATGAAAAGTCAGGTTTGGGAACAAATTCAGTGTCAGTGACAGCTTAAGGGTGCTGCAGCGTGTGAAGCCATTCAGGGAAGGATCCTGGCATATATGCCTACGGAGTCAGATGGCCTTGCGTTTGGATTTTATTGTCTGGGTGACATAGGCAAGTCAGTTCACTTCTCTGACACTGAGTTTCTTCATCTATAAATTGAAGATAATAATAACTGCATAATAGGGTTATTTTGTAGGCGAAATAAGATAATGTCTATACCAGCATAGTTCCTGGTGATAATATATGCAGTAATTGACAGTGGCTATTACAAACAATTATAATAATAACTTCATCTTAGTTGATGGAAGCACAGTGCTTTAGGGAAAGATGACCTGTATTGGTGAATTAAACCTGAGCAAAATATTTTAAAGACCCACCAGCCTCAAGAGCTGCCTTCTGGGTTGTGTCATAGCTCTGGAACGTTTTGGGGAAAGCTGGGTGGTCTACTAGAGTTCAAGCCTTAGGGCCGGTGAGATAGCTCAGTGGACCAAGCACCTGCATATGCAAGCACAGGGACCAGAGTTTGATCCCCTGCACCACATGCCAAGCCAGAGCCAGCCCCGCCCTGGGTGTGCTGAGCTGGCCACTGAGACTGGGAGTGGTGGCGCATGCTTGTAATCCCAGCACTGGGGAGGCTGAAGACAGAAAGATCACTATGAGTCTGAGCTGTGTAGTGAGACTCTGTATGAAATATATTTAAAGAAAAAAAAGAGTTCAAGCCTTCCGGACAGGGTGTGCTTCGCTCCTGCCACCTTTTGTCTCACAGTGGGAACTCAGAATTTTGTAAATTCATAAGTGAATGGCAGAAACAGTTCAATGGGACAGTGTCGCAAAACACTCTCTCTTGCTGTCTTTTTACAACTTGCTCATGATTACCCTTAGGAGACGGAGCTTCCAGGGTGGCAGAATCTCAGGGACTGTCTCAGAAAAGCACTAGAATCTTTTTTTTTTATTTTTTTAATTTTTAATTTTATTGGTCTGCTTCAGGTATACGTAATAACGTTCATCATGGGGAGTTTGTACCTGTACATGCTACACCTTGCCTCCATTTTTCCCATTCCTCTCTGCTCACGTCAATCCCTCTTCCCCTCCTTATTTACAGAAGCTTTGTTTCTATTTTTTCTTCCACAAAGCAGTAGAATCTTTTAATAAGGAGTTTGATTTCTGTCTTCACTGGAAGGGTCGAGTCAGGGATGGTCTTTTCTCTCAGAGGAGAATAAGAGGGTTTTTTTTTTTTAATTATTATCTTATTTCAGAACATGGACAGAAAGAAATCGCTCCCTTGAGACGTCTAACTAGACAGTGTGAAAAAAAGGAGCAGGCTTGGGAGGTGGCTTGAGGGTCTATCTGCCTGGCAAGTGCAAGGCCCAGAGTTCGATTCCTGGTACTGCATGCCATGTCAGCCCAAGAACCTTGGGAGCACCGTGCCAGTCCCGAAGCCGGGACTGTAATCCCAGAACTGGGAAGGCTGAGACAGGGGGATCTCTATGAGTTTGAGCTGTGTAGTGAGACCTTGTATTGAATAAATAAACAAATAAAAATTATGAAAAGAGTAGTCTGGGGGCTAGTTGCTTTCTTGTCATATTTTTGGGTCTGTGGTTCAGAGTGTGAATAAAGCCCCCATCTTCCTGATTTTTCTGGAAGTGTCGCTTCTCAGCAGATCGTTAGTATCTTAGGAAGTCTAGTATCTGCTGATGAACTATTTTCATTGGTGAATTCCCTCCACCATGTAAAAACAGTGCGCCTGATAAATAGCTCTTTCTGTGGTATAAGGGAAGCCCAGGTGAATGAGACGGTGCAGCTGGCCTGTGCGTTTCAGGGTGATCTGTACAGCCACGTCCCGTGACCTCATGGAGGTTCAGTGGCCTGTGGGGCCAGATGGGAAGGAGCAGGTGGGATGAGACGGACAGGTGCTCTGCAGCAGTGGAGCGGTCTCTAAAGTCCTCAGAACCATGGTCTGAGTCATTGAAACAGGATTTAGCAGAAGGTACGGATCTCTGACAACTTGTTAAAAATGTTCTGTTAAACCTATGGGTTCAAGGAAAACAATGTGCTCATGTTTGCGTTTCCATAGGAGGGAAGCAGGCAAGAAAGGGATGGGAGGTGACAAGGAATGTTGGCAAATGTGGAAAGGAGAGTTGGGGACAAGCAAATTAGTCCCCTGAAGTGCGCAGGCTTAGGGGCTTGCTCAGTGTTTGTTGTCTCGGGAGAAGAATAAATTCAAAAGCAAGAATGGAGCATTGCATTTGGAGGTGGCCCTGTGAGTACGTGCCTCTTTTCAGAGGCATTCCTCATAACTGACGATAGTCAGTGACTTCTCTTTGGGCTATGGCCTACTCAGCCACATATGCACCCTAATTATCATGTATATTAATGATGCATTAAAGCATGTCATCATCCTGAACCACAAAAGATCATTATGATTGTGTTACAATGCAGTCATGCCACACTGGCAATTGTGTGTACTCCGTGTAAGTAGAGGTCAAATGGAAATCCTGTCAAAAACCTCTCTTCTTGGCGTGGGGATGTGGCTCAGTGGTAGAATGCTTGCCTAGCATGCCACAGACCTGGGTTCAATCCCTAACACTGCAAACCTGATAGAACTAACCAAAATCAAGGAAAATGCCTTTCTGCTTTGGCCCTCCCTGATTGTAATGTTCCAAAGCCTCAGTGTTTGCTACTGATAAAATAAAATTTACCTCCCACTGTGTTGGGATATGCATGACTGATTAAGGAGTTTTAATTTATGGTTTCAAAAGGATACAAGTCTGATGCACCCATACGGAAGGAAGCTAAGCAGCCTCTGGAACTGTGGCATATCCCTGTGTATCCCTCTATAGACGACTGGGCGGAGGGACTGGCCAGATCTGACTTCTGCTCTGTTCTTCTGCTTCAGGGAGCTAAGAATTGTTGCTAACTATTTGAAAAAACTTGCAAAGGGATTGAAAGAATAATATTTCTTGACCTGTAAAAATTACATGAAGTTTAAAGACTGATGTCCTTGTGTAGAAGTTTTATTGGAGCGCAGCTACATGTGCTGGTTTATTATTGTTCTATGGTAACTTCTGCACCATATGGGCAGAAGTGAGGGGCTGTGACAGACAGCAGGGCTCACAAAACCTAAAATATTTCCTGTCTGACCTTTCTAGGAAGTTTGCCGACACTTGAATGGACCTACTAGAAAAAGAAGTGCCTTCATTTGTAAAATAGCACAGCATATGACCTCATCCCACCCCACAAAAATACCACCTATGACCCATCAGTCTAAGGTTCTGTCATCACCCTGTGATGTGGGAAAGGCCTGAGAATTGAATTTAGTGGGGAATTCTGAAAAGATTCTTAAATTGAATCAGGCTTTTGACTGTAAGGATTAATTTTCAAACTTTTCTAGAAATAATTTAAGTTTTTCTATACTGACAGAGGGATTAGAAATATTTGCAACACAGTCATTGGGATTCTACCACAATAAAATAGTTGGGAATTCAGTGGTTCAGGGCTTTCTCTTTGTTGTTCCAACCTACACAGGTTTTTGCAGAAGGCATCTGAGGATGACAGCTGAGGAGAGGTCAGGAATCTGAACACTACTGACATTTTCAGTGTGAGATTTGGATGGCAGTACATATGCTTCTTAACTGACTCTAACCTGCAGCCCATCCTTAGAAATAAAAATAATAATAACAGGAATAAAAGTTATGCAGTCATGTTTTTATACCCTTACAAGAAAGAGTTTGCATAGCTAAATAAAGCACTTACTCGTGGCCACCCACCCATGCTACTGTGGAGATGCACCTGCACCTACAAATTTTCAGCTACCAAAGGTCAGGCACTCTGGCCTTTTAGTAAGGAGAAATCATGATTCCCAAGGTGCCTCTTGCTTTCTTATTACATCTAGGCATTTAGGACCAGGGTGAGGCTTTGTACCAGCACAGCTGAGTCAGCCGATCCCTTTGGGGAGCGGAGGAAGTAAAATTAATATGATTTGGCTATAACCTCTTATGCCTGGCTGGCTACCCAGTCAGTGGGCTGAGGAGGCTTTGAATTTAGTCCTCACCACCAGAAGGAAGAGAGAGGGAGAGGGGTGTGCACAGTGGTGGGCTGATCCATTTCAGAGGAAGAAAGTACTGATGCTGGCTTGTAAATTCTACTTCGAAGAGTTGTGCGGCTCATGCTAGCCCAGTTGATCTTACTCCAAACCAAGATCAAGTTCACAAGACAATTACAAGAGCAACACTGAACACCTCTCGCAGCGAGCAGCTGTGCGGTATGCGTGCCGGCACCAACTGGAATGCATTTGATTCGTCCTATGGTAATTCTTCTCCTTTGACTAGAGAAGAAAGCAGGTGCAGTGGGGCAGCGTGGTTCACCTCTCCCGAGGAGGGACAGCACGGAAGAGGGGACAGATTGTACAGAGATAACCACATGGAGTTATAGACTCTGGCTTCTGTGAAGTTACTATGAAAACAAAAACACCCACTACTCAAAACACTTGGCCAAAGTAGCAGAAGACAAAGTTATACCTTGTCATACTTGGGAGAACTTGTTGCCTGATTTGGATCTTGGCCTCCTGAATCAGTTATGTTTTTAAAAAACATGAAGGTGCTGGGTACAGAGTAGATATTCAGCAATATATATACTTTTTATATTTTATTTTCTTTCATTATGGCTGATTTGATTTTTCTTACCTTCTATTTTTCTGGGCTAGGTGCAGTGGTACAAAATATGTGCTTAGCATATGCAAGGCCCTGGATTCAAATTTATATATTCTAATATATATCTGAAGTATGTAACTCAGATAGGAAAAGGAGAGCATTTCTTCTGACATTGCCTGAGCACCCACCTGGTGCTGTCCCCATTAGAAGCCACCAGGGTCTCAGCTCCCTATGGAATGCTGCTTTTCTCTGCAGCTTTGTCCACTGATTCCTACATGGCGCATCACTGAGCTCTGCTTGTGCTTGAGGTTCATGTCCACGTGATCGCATGCAGGTGTGTAGGTTATGTGGCTTGCTTTTTTACATGGCGTGTTTCCAGGCTGCCTTTTGTCTTTGTGCGTGCCAGTGGAATCCCGAAGCTCTACTGCTGCTCCAAGCACCACGAGTGAGGGCGCTGCACTCCTGTTAGCCGCTCTGTTCATAGACTTCTGGGGTAGATTTCAGTAATTATTGTTGTTAGAGATACCACTACCTTGAACACTTATCTTCAACTGATAATCTGGAAGACTCATATAAATGAAATTGATCTTCCCACAGCTTAATGAAAATTAAGCTTATTCCTTGTACAAATGGATATAGTTCTCATTTTGGGACATGTTACTTTTTACATGAGTTTAGTTTTAGTTGCTAAATTGTTTTTTTTTTTTTCCAGAATTGAAAATCTATTTATTCTCTAAAATAAATTAAGGCATTTATGATAAAACTCACTGGAAAATAGAACTTTATTTTTATTTTTTAAAGAGAGTACAAAGTAGTATTAGAGCCGAAAAAATACAAATGATACAGAATTTCACTAAAAAGAAAACATGAATTTCACAGTATTTGCTGTATTGCATAGTGTTTTCTTCAAATTAATTATTTGTATTACCAGGTATATGTATGCAAAATTGGAGGGAGAAAGAAAAAAAACATATAAGACAGTAAGAAGAGAGAAAAAGGAAAAAGAATTGAAAGAGAAGACAAAACAGATTAAGGATTAACTGCTCCTTTATAGGTTTTTTAATAGCAAATATTTTTCTAGACATCTTAACAGTATAACTTTAGAAATGTTAAATAATTTGTTAGAATGTATTTTATTCTAGAAATTAAACATTAAATAAACTTTCCTAGAGCAGTAAAGAAAAATACTGCATTAATAGGTAAGATGGTCTCCGGCCCATTCATATTTATTTGCACAGTGGTAAAGAAATTATTGTTTTTGATAGTTTTTATCTAAAAAAAGATAGACCATAAAAGCATTCTGGCTTAATCTACAGAGTCATACAGAAGCATAAACATCTAGAGAAGGCAAAAATCTGTAGTCTGTTTAATTTTTAAACTATAAAGAAAACCAATACCCAGAGCAATGAAATCACTTAACCAAATCACATGGTGTCCTGCTACACCCTTTAAATATAACTTCTCTAAAATAGGTATATGAATCTGTCATTTCATTTCTAAATTAGCAAGCCACAAGCTCATTTTCATCACAATTTTTTGCTTCAGTGCATCTTAATTTAAATTATTTAATATGACATGGAAACCCACATCATCAATGCAATTGCTAATGACAATTTTCAGGTCAGAGTTTTGAAATTGCTTTCCTCTCCCCTGCTGACGGTGCCACGCCTGGAAAGATCCTGCTTAGTTCCCACAGCAAGCTTTCTGGCGTTGACAGTTTTCCATTGTCTTACAACTTGCCTACCGCCAGTGGTGTGCAAGGCAAGTGCTAAGCTTAAAGGGTCCTGCTGTTGTTGGAACAAATCGTGACGCAGGCCTTTCTCCCCAGCTCGTCCACACACTGTCCTAGGGCTTTCCCTCCTAAGGACGCAGCAGCTTTGCAAGAGAGACCTAAGTGAGGTCATTTAGATCAGACTGGGCTAATGGGCAGCGAGGTCTTGCTTTTAGGGCTGCGTGTGAGGCTTTTCATGTTCTTGGAATCTTCACCGACCCTCCTTGTCACACCCTTCCAGGGCCACATCCCCCCTCCCCCGTTCCTGTGCTCCCATCCTGAAATAGCCGTGGTTCAGCGTGGAAGAAATTCCCTCCTCTAATCCCTGGGGAGCTGGCGAGCCCTGCATTTGCCAGGGGCTGGGTTTTGACTTTCTTCTTCTCTTTAAGGAGAAATCCCTGAAGCTTAAAATGTGTTCCAAGGATGTGACAGAAGGCAACTGGACTTGGAGTCCAGTGGTATGGCCTGGGGCTCCAGGCTGCCTCCCTCAGGGACGGTGTAAGCCTCTCCAAAGCTTTGTCCCTCTGCCTTTTCTTCCTCGACTGGGAAACAGTTTAACACCAGGCACGATCATGGGTTTGTTAAAGATGTTGCACAAGCTAAATCTCTTGGGTCTTTTATGGGCAAAACAATGCGCCTCTGAAATGTAGTTTTAAGACGTTTACACAGTTCTTTATCAGAAAGCCAGAGAACCCAACGCTCCCAAGGGCGAAGGAGCTAATACTGACAGGTAGATTCGCGTTTCAGCGACCCTCCTCCCCTGTGCTCCGGTAGAGCCAGTTTATTTGACACACTGCGCTGACACTTTTTATTTGATTGTCTTTTCAAGGCATCTTTGATCTTGCTTCAGGGAAGGATTATACCTTCTTCACTCTTGTGTTTCTGGCACCTGATGTGTACTTTGGCATTTAGATGTTATAAGCTGGGGTTTGTTTGTTTGTTTGTTTGTTGTTGTTGTCTTCGTTGTGTTTTAGTACAGGAGACCAAATGGGGCTTTTGACCACTCTACCACTTAGGTATTCATGGGTCAGAATTAGATTGCTGAGGACTGTCTGCTCCTTTCCAGTACTTTCGTTACTATAGGCCATTTGTTTTTCTACTGAATCTCTCTGTTTCCTGTACACAGTTTAACTTTCTCCTGCTGAGGGATCCCCAGACCCTGCAGTTTTCAGAATTACTGCTCTGTCTGACCCCAACATTTTTTGGTCTAATATTTATAATATGCAGCTGGTCACACTTAATTAATAGACTACACAGTATCTGGAATGATCTGCTCCAGCTTGAAGATTCTTAGCATTTAAAGCCTTATTTATAGATAGTAAGCTGTCTGCTGGTTTAAAAAGGTTCTCTAAATTCATTTTGATTATACTTCATCAGGAGGGATAATGGTTCATTTCAAGTTAATCTACAAGACTAAAGTGTAACCTATTTGAGTGGGAGGACAGGGGTTGCACGACAGCTGTTAAACAGTGCATGGCAACTCTTCACAACAGCTTAAACATGAAAAAGAAATTGCAGTAATAGAATATGCTGGAATTTGGGGAGGACACTAGGAGCTACAGGACATGGGATTTGAACTTGCAGTTGTAGACAGTGACTGTATCTCCTAAGATGAGAACCCTTGAGCCCTTAGTTCTGTGATGCCCGAGAAGAGAGGAGGGTGTGATTACCAGAGGGGGTCTGTCCACTCTCTGGAGATTTCCACCTCTTCCATTCCGTTCTTTTTAAATTAAACTTCTATGAAGTATAGACAGCACAGTTGTGGCCACCTAACCACAAAATGTTTTAAATCTTTCACAAAGGAGAAGTGCCAAGAAGCTAAGAGAATTAATCACCTAATGTGGATAACAGATATTAAACATTCTTTTATTAAAGAACCTAGCCACTGCTAACTGATACTTAAAAAAATGCTCTAAAAATATGTAGAGCATTATTTAAGAATGTCGACCTATTTAGATATAAAATTGTTAATGAGCTCATTTGTCTCTTTTTGTGCACATGAAATTGTAGAGGTGGTTGTGGTTTGGGGGGAAGTTTATACAAAATCAGATTTTAATCACGTTTATCAAAAACTTAGAATATGAACTGAGCATTCTTAGTCAGATAAATCTGAAAACCAAAGCATCCTGAAATCTGAAATCTGAGCACTGAATGAAGCTGAAAAGTCTCCGAGTGTGAGATTTTGGATTTTAGTTCAGTGAAGTCTGTGGAAACATTTCAGAACTCGAAAACCTTGAAATCTGCAACACTCCGTCTCAGGCACTGGGGCTAAACGTTAAGTGCAACTGCACTGAAGCCTTGAATGATGGAACATTGAACTTCCTTATTATAACTGAGAAAAGCTAACAGCTTTTTTGTTTCCACTAGATTCTTTCCTGAGTTTTTCTTCTTGAGCACTGGCACCCCCACGCCCCACTATGTGCTGTGTAGGACTGGAGATGCGACAATGGCCTGCATGTGACCCTCCCCTCTTTTTCCTAGGAGATCCAGAGGGGTGAATTTGTATCTTTTAACCTTGTGTGTCAGATTGCTTGACAGGGAAGATGGCTTTGCTGATGGCATCTGATCCTCCTGGGATGGGAACAGTTAGGGAAGGCAGCCCGGACACTAGATCTGCAGGACAGAAGGGAGGACGGCACGTGTGGGCTTCTGGAGGCTGAGTGTGGCTCAGGTGAATAAGTGTCTTTTTCTCAGTACAATAGTGAATATAACTGAACATTTCTTGATGGTTGAGGATCGCTTTATCCTAAGGGTATTTTCTCACCATTAGTATATAGTGAGATATGGTATATATGATATATACATACATGATATATACATATGCGTTGTATGCATCTCTCACTATGTATAGATAATGTCATAAATGTATTTGTATAAGACAGTGACTATTAATGATAATATGATTTCAAATACCTGTATAGGCTTATAGTAGTTTTTATTTATGGTGATGGTGATGATGATGATGATGATGACTTCTCGATCATGATTATTGTTTTCGGTGATGGGGTTGAACCGCAGGCTTTTCACTCCCACCCCCAAGTGGTGATTTTAAACTTGCGTGAATTCAATCTAATACTTGTGTGCATAGTAGACACACAGTGTGGAGTGTTACAGTGAATTGTGTGTATTTTTGTAGCTCTGGCACCCTGCCTTATGAAACCCTCATAAATTCATGTTTATTGTCATTACTTCCATCAAGGGTCAGGATGTTATCCACCTCTCGTGGTGAGATTTAGGCTTTGTGTTTTACCAGAACAGAGGTTCATTCGTTGTGCTCAGTTTAATTTTAAAATGAGCCAGAGACTGACATGGGTAAGTTTTTTCTCTTTCTTTCTTTCTTTCTTTCTTTCTTTCTTTCTTTCTTTCTTTCTTTCTTTCTTTCTTTCTTTTTTCTTTCTTTCTTTCTTTCTTTCTTTC
>NW_004524712.1:6316947-6340560 GCF_000260255.1 Octodon degus
TTCTTTCTTTCTTTCTTTCTTTCTTTCTTTTTTTCTTTCTTTCTTCTTTTTTCTGATACTGGGAATTGAACTCAGGATCGTGCCCTTGCTAGGCAGGTGCTTGCGCCGCTGAGCTATCTCCCAGCCTTTCCCCATCTTTGGAACTTTTCTCTTTTTGAACAGAGATGTCAGCCTCCTTGATACAGTACCTTGGAGAGTCTTCAATACCAAGTAGGAAACCTAACAAAATGCAAAACATGATTCTGTATGAATATTTGCCTGTTCTAAGCAGATACTTAATAATTATTTGCTGAAGTCAATTTAATTGAGAGAGTACACATTTATAGTTCATGGAAAAAATCATTAAAATCTAGTTGTAACAGGTGAATTAACAGCAATATCATTATTATTCCCTTTAGGCTTTATTTATTTATTTTATTTTTATTGTTTAATGTATTTGGTACAGGGTCTCACTATGCAGCTTGGACTCACAGTGCTCCTCCTGTCTCAAGCTCCTCAGTGCAGGGAGTACAGGCAGGCATCATCATGCCTGTTTTCAGGGGTCAGCTCAGCAGGTCCATGGCTGGGCCAGCATGGCATGCGAGACCAGGGATTGAACCTGGGTCCTTGCGTCTGCCAGGCAGGTGCTTAGACTGCTGACCTATCTCCCTGGTTCTCACCTTAGGTTTTAGAGCTTCACATTTGAGGTGGTTTTTTTTTTTTTTTTTTTTTTTGTTTTGAAATGAGGTCTCTCATTAAGTTGCCCATCCTGACCTATATCTTCTCATTTTCCTCCTCAGCCTTCCAAGTAGCTGGGAATACAAGCATGAACTACACGCCCAGCTTCATGTCTGAGGAGTTTTCATTCTGGCTTACATGCTAAATTCATGAACATTGTGCACAAGAGGTCAGGAAATGTGTCAGTTACCTTTGCACCGAAGTCAGGTCAGGACCACTGGTAAACACCGAATTTGAGTTCAGCTCCCATACAGCCATGGGCCACATAACAGTATTTCTGTCAGCAGTAGACTGTATATACGGTGGTGGTCCCAGAGGGTCACATTTGCTAGTAACACTGTAGCATCTGAATTTGTGCAGAACCCTGTAGCACTGTGCCACAATAGTGAACCATCTGGTTGTGTTGAGATGTGAGTGAGGAGCCTGTGTAACAACAAGTTTGCTTGTTCTTGAAAGGTTGATGTAACCCCTGTAACACTGTGACTCAGAGAAACCATGCCTGCTCATGCTGCTGTTAGGGGGTTGCAATTCAGTTCTAGAGATTTTTTTTATATATATTTGGTACAGGGTCTCACTATGCAGCTTGGACTTGAGTGATCTTCCTGTTTTCAGCCTCCCCAGCACTGGGATTACACGCATGTGGCGCCAAGTTTGCCAGCTCAGCGTGCCCTGGGGGCAGGGCTGGTGTGGCATGCAGTAAGGGGTATCCAACCCCGGTCCCTGCACTTGCCTAAGCAGGTGCTTAGTCCACTGAGCTAACTCACCAGCCTGAGATATTTTCTGAAAGAGAGAAAGTGTAGCCGTTCTTCTTCATAGCTTCAGGGAACGTCATGACAGACTTGGTAGATGGGGGTCCCTCCAGCGAGCTTAGGTCTGCCTGGATTAGCATTGTGCAGTAGTGCATCTGTAACATATGGGGCTCCAGGAGCACAGTTAGTTAGTCATCCCATTTGGATTGCTGTCCTTGTGGGAAGACTTGCCTATTGGCCAGAGAGGGCAAATAGGACAGCAAGTAGTGTGGTGTGTCAAGAGGACAAATTTGACTGTAAGCCAGCTGCTTCTACTGTTAAGTGTAAGTTAAACCTCCAATTTTCATTATTTGTGTAAGGGAAATTGATTTAATACGTACACCCTGAATACCTCCCTTCCCGCAGAAGCCATGCTGCAAGCGATCTGGTGCTGGCTCCCTTGTGCCACGTTTTACATGGGCACTGTCTGGGTAGTGTGTGTCGCATCCCATCCTTCCAGTGGAGGGGTGGGGAATTTCCTCCAGACCTTCAAGTAAAAAGTGGGTTTTTGTTAGTTTGGGTTATGTTTTTCCCCTCTTGGTTTTTGCTTTTAAATCTTAAATGTTAATAGTGCAGGCCACAGGCATGACTGGCTAGGAGCAGGCGAAGAACCAATGGAAAAGTGTCCCAAACCTCCAATGTTAGCTAACAGGCTTCTGAATATATCACGGGGGCCCACAGGGAATGCTGCAGAAGGTAGCGAGGTTACATTGTGTCTGCGTCTACAGCCGTAAAATAATGTCCATGCCTCTGTGGACCTTAAGATTGTTCCTATGTAGCTTATTTTATTTTTGTTTAATCAAATAAACAAGATGTTTTCTTTCATGGGGAAGAAAAAGCTGATTCTACGATTAGAACCACAGGCCTGGAGAACCCAGGATACTTCTGACTCATAGCAACTTGCATTTTAGAGAGGAGAGAAACAGGCTCAGGTGAGCTCTGAAAACATTTGTTGGATCCAGGGGCTTTGCTAGGTTGAGGGAGCAGCCATGAAGATGAATTGTCCCCTCAGGGGCTACTGACTAGTGAAGGGACACAAAGGTATCAGAAGTCTGTTGAGGTATGCTGCAGTGTGTTGTAAAAGAGGTAATAAGCACAGAGCACGTGGGAGTAAGAAGGAGGGGATTTAGGCTTTGCTGTGCTGGAGGGAGCAGGAAGAGGCCGGGGAATGTTTTCTGGATGAGAAAACTGAGCTTCAGAATCTTGAAGAATGAATTAGAATTAGCCAGGAGGGGTGAGGCCTGGGTCATTCTGAAAAAGGGAGACCACGACATGACCAAAGATAAAACAACTTTTAATAGTACTGCATATGTTTGAGAACTCTGGGCAGGTCAATATTAGTAGAACATAAAGTATAAATGAAAGTTTCCAGAAGTGAGATTGGAAAGGATGGTGGCCCAGCCATGCAGACCTTATTCCATGGGTGCTGGAGAATCTATTGAACAACACAAATGGGTTTAAACAAGGGCATAGCATAATTGGGCTTGGGTTCAGGAGAATCATTGTGGATAACTTTGGAAAAGATAAGATTGACAGCAGAAGAATCTCTTAGGAGGCTAGAGGTGATGAACTGGGACCAATAGTGAGCCGCTGGCAAAGCCCTAGGAATCCCCACATTTAATAAAGAGAGATTCTAGAAATCCAAGCACCACTCCAGCAGGAGAGATCAAAGGAAAATCAGGTAATAGTGTCAAGAAGAAAATTTTGAAGGAATGAGCCATTAGTGGCATTCACTGAAACAGATGGACTCAGTTGCAAAAAGCCTGAAAGTGTTCCGAGCAGCGCTACCTAAAGTACTGCCCGTGGGCACAGCTGCAGTGCCAGTGGCATCCAGGAGTGTGTGAGGGAGGCTCAGTCCTGCTGCTCCTCATGCATCTGGAAGCAGTTGCTGCCTGATGTGTCGTTCTTGTTGGAATGGTTGGGACAGATTAACATTGCCATCTATTTAAGAGATAATGAGAAAGAGATGACACAATCTTGCAGGACACTTGGCTACGGTAGGAAAGAGACTTTGTTAGAGATGGATACCTCAACCATACCATGTTTTAGTAGGGTGGAATGGTGGGCATCTGTCTTTAGAAAGGAAAGTTGAGGGTCAGGGAGATGGCTCAGTAGAATAAGCGCTTCTCTGGCAAGTGCAAGGGTCTGAGTTCAATCCCCAGTTCTGAAAAAAGAAAAAAACAAAGTTGAGAAATTGAGGTTTTTGGAAAGTTGGAAAATAGATGGTAAGATTTCTGGGGGAGACCAGTGGTATGGAAATCTGGGTTAAGATAAAGTGGATTTATTTCTTTAAATTACTAAGAAATATTTTAGGTGTAATAATTTGATCATGGTTGTTTGTGATTAAAGACTATTGGCTATCGATTGACACCGGATATGTAGAGATAAGAAGTAATTATGTACTTGTACCAATTTCCTACAGTGAGTGTAGTCATTATGTACTGCAAACATGAACATTAAAAGTAGGGCCGGGGAGATAGCTGAGTAGAATAAGCGCTTGCCTGCCAAGTGCAAGGGCCTGAGTTCAATCCCTGGTTCCACAAAAAAAAAAAAAAAAAAACCTAATAAAAATACAAAACATTAATGAACTCCAGCCTGTAGTTTATACAGACTGGTTGGTGCACATTTGACCCATTTGACCAAAATGAGCCTGTAGAACTGTTCGCATTTAAAGAAATAAAGTCCAACTTCCAGCATATGTTGTTGACAGTACTTTTTAAAAAGAAAACAAACAAATATGCGGAAGACATAGATATCCTTATAGAGACACACGTGAACAAGCACAAATCATTTCAGTGTATGATGAAATGAACTGATTCTCTGTGGAGCTGCGAAGGGCGGCTTCCTGGCCTGGCCTGCCTTGCAGTGTCTCTGAGAGGCGTCGTTGTATGTCTTCAATAATAGCCTTGTAGACACAGCCTTGTTTTGAACACTATCTCTTAGGTGTCGATTTCCACAGATTAGTACCTGAATGCTTGCTTTCTTATCCCTAAAAGAAGGCCCATGAAGGTCTACTACGCAGGGTAGTTATGGTGCTTAAATTAGCAAATGTGTAAGTAAACCACCAGGCGTCACACATTAGTGTGTATGTGCGTTCAACAGCTGCCTGGATGAATAACTGAGCGGATGTAAACATTCATGCATAACTGGGCAGCTACTAAACATTAGAATGTCACCACTTCCCCCATCTGTAAAAAGGGGCTGATAGTAGTTTCCTTTCATTTTTAGGATTTTGTAAAGAGAGAAATAAGCTATTTATGAAACTATTCACTGTATTTGTAAACACTGAGGAGCTACCAGCGGTCAGAGGGTTAACCTCCTTTTTCTGAGTTTCCCAGCAAGCTCTGCACAGGAGCAATCAGTTGGTCAACAACTGCTAACTGAATGCCTGAGCATGCAGGGTGCCATTGTAGACCCAGGGGGAGATCCAAAGCAACCACCACAAGACCTCCATGAGATCCAAAAAAACCAGAGCCACCAAAAGCCCGTGAGTCACGTCCTTGTCCTCAAGGAGCTTAAGGTCTATCAAAACTTAAGACATTCCAGGAAGAAAGTGATTAGGCCATGCAAGGTGCCAGGCAGTAGCAGTAAGTTGTTCAGAAAAGGAGGGCCGCTTATAAATCATTTCTCTGTGCACAGACCTGTTCAGAGAAGCGGTTGTGCAATGGTGCTGTGGGAAAGCTCGCTGTGCCCCTGGAGTAAGGCTCGCCAATCCCGAGAGGCAGCTGCCTCTCCTGCAGCTTTGCCGCTGCCCAGAGCTCCCAGCTGCAGTGGCTTTTCTACTCCCTTCAAGCTTCTTTATCAGGAGTTCGCTGTTTGGAAGGATATTACATTTCCTTAGTCATTTCCTTTCCTCTATTGCTTGCCTTCAGAATAAGTGGTGGAGGGCTGGAGAGATGGCTCAGTAGAGTGAGCACTTGCCTGGCGAGCAAAAGAATAAGTGGTGGATGAAATAGAAGTGGATACAGGAAGGCAGGATTGCAAACTTAATTTTAATCATGATAATTGGCTGATCCCCTACATCGAATCACCTTTATAGGCTTGTGTGAATGCTGCACCTTCTTCTGAATGTTATTCCCAGCTCCTGCTCGGTGCTGCTCCTGGTTTCTCAGCCATCAGCTTGAGACCCCCATTTCTCACAGTGTCCTACAGCCTTGGGCTTCTGTCCCCACTTGGCTTGCTTCCCCCGCCAATGGCGGTGCTGCCAGGTGTACCCTTCTTCCCAGCCCACTATCCATTCGATGTTTACGGAACAGCAGACTGGCATCTCCTGCCGTAGGCTCATGTGGATCTGGAGCTGCTGGTTCCTGGGTGCGAAAGCAGAGGCTCAGCGCTCACCTACTTCCTTGCTGAGAGAGATAAACCTTGGGCACTTCAGCTGCATCTGGAATTTGGATCAAATGGCAACTCGTCCTTTTCTTGTACACAGAGAGCCCCAGAACATGGATTAGCGTTCTGGACTGGGAACCGACTCTACCTAACGATTCAACGAAAGATTCCATGAGACGTGATCCAGGATCCATTTCACCCTGAAATTTCCCAAAGGGAGAAAGAACCCTTAGGCCCCCACGCCACAGTTACCACCACAAAGCCATTTTTGTTTGTTCCGATTACCATTGCCACACCTTGAAGCAAACCCCCTCAACTTGGACAGAGCAGCAGGGGAAGCCTCAGGCTGCTGAGATGAACAATATGCCATTTGATAGCTCACAAGGGCAGGCCTGTCTCCTGCGCCAACCAAAATGGTGCTGGGAATAAATGTCACTTTAGAGTCATGCTTCAGGTCATTAGAGCCAATTAAGAGGGTGACATAGCAGAGATGGGGAAAGAAAACACAGAGGGTGTCAATTTTTTCCTCTTGGCCCAAGAGTGAAAGCAAGTGTTTGCCATCTGCCTGGCTCCCAGGTCCACTTACAGATTGCTAGATAACCTTTAGCTTGTCTGCTGACCTTTTGGGGATTTTTGTGTTTGAGCCCCACCTCCTCCCGTCCCCAGGATCAGCAGGGTTGTTACCTACCCTCCCATACAAGTGCCGTCTTAATCAGTGTGGTGGGAAATGCCTTTTCTGTTTGAGAGGTTTGGTGTCATTTCGTGCTTTATTTCCAGGGGAATGCCAAGCCTGTCCATTTGGTGTGAGCAGCGAAAGGAGGAGCCAACAGGTGTCATCACAGGTGCTCTGGGCAGGGAGCCATTCCGAGGCAGCAGTCTCGTTTTGATCTCTGCTGGGATGGAAGGTCTGAGTAGTACCCTGTCTCAGGCTGCTAGGGGACTCTTTGATCTCACTGTGCCTAATAGGCAGAGCTCTCTTCTCTGTTTCCTCTAAGGACGAAAATAAACAGAGAAGCTGAGTTTGCGAGCAGCTGCATAAACAATGCAATTTGGAAGTATGCAAAGAATATGTGGGTTATATATACATTCATGCATGGATCCTCTTGATCCATCTTGTGCATCCTGTGCGATTGCTTGGTCTGAGAGAGATTTCCATCTAATGCAGCTAAATCCTGTCTTTTAATGCTCTGAGGGGTTTAAGGCCTCAGACTCCCAGCATTTGGGCAGAAGCATTTCTTGCCCCTGGACATAGGTCAGTTATGAGACATTATAACTACAGAGGGTCTCTGACTTTTGATGGTTCAACTCATGACTTTTTAAATTTTACAATGTGTAGAAGATACATTTATTATAAACATTTTATTATAAAATAGGCTTTGAATGAGATGATACTTCTTGATTCTAGACTAACATAGGTGTTCTGAGCACATTTAAAGTGGGTTAAGCAAAGCTATGATGCTATGTATGCTAAATGCATTTTTAATTTATAATATATTTAACTTATGGTAGCTTTATCAGGCTCTAACTCCACTGTAAGCCAAGAGGCACCCATATAGTAGAATGACATAGCCCTTGTTAAATGCCCAGTCGGCTACCTATATGTAGGGAAGGTGACCTGAATTGATTTTCTGGTACAGGTCAATTTATATTTGGATGATAGAACTTGACAGCCTGACCCAAGCCTCACCTCTGTCCTCTACCCCTCTTACTTTGGATATCGTTGTTTATTTCATAGGATCTACATTTGCCTCTGTGCACGTATGGGACTCTGGAGTATCCTTTGTCTGTCCCTTTTATTTGTCACCTCTAACCAGTGCTCAAAGGCCATGCTATTGTAATATTCTTAGTTCTGACCATTATTACCAGGACTAGCAAACACCTTCCTAATGGATAAACATAACTCTACACTGAACAATGATAGATCAAATTTCATTATTTGGTGAGTATAGTTGATAGGACAAAAGGCTCAGGCATATCTTAGGTTCTCAGAAGAATATGGGAGTGAAGACTTTCAAAAACCAAAAGAAATGAACAGAAATATGGTGTTCTATTTTAATGCTAATCTCTGCTCATCATCTACGATTTTCCCCTTATTGTGTGTGAGCGCTGTCTAGACTTCTCCTCCACCCACAAGGCTTACCTACCTCCTCTGGCGGGGAAGCCTTGTCTGCTACTCTGAGTCCAACTGTTCCTCCCGGCGCACAGCAGACACAGGCTTTTACTCCCTCTACAGAATTTCTGGAACTCTTATATTCGTGTGTGTGTGTGTGTGTGTGTGTGTGTGTGTGTGTGTGTATCTCTCCTGGAGACTAAATGCAAGGCCTTCACACTGAACGATATCCCACCCCTTGGGGCCAGGATAGCTCAGCAGCATAAGTGCCTGCCTTGCAAGTGCAAGGTCCTGCGTTTGATCCCCGGTACTGAAAAAAAAATATCCCACCCCTTTAAAAACTTTTTTAAAATTTTGAGACAAACTTTCACTAAGTTGTTAAGCTCCATAGATTGGGCTTGAATTTGTATTCCTCCAGCGCCGGTCTCCCAGAGTGCTAGGAACACAGGCCTGGGTCACCAAGCCCAGCCAAAGCCCATATACTATAGTCTCTATTTTGTGGCAAATTCTTGCCCAACTTCATAGGTACCTGTGTAATGAACATATTCCTTATCAATTTCTTTACTGGATTGTGAATTCCTTCAAAGTAATTTTAGCTTAAGACTGTTTGCTATCTATGTACTATACCTACAGCAGAGTGCTTTGTATGTGGCAGTCTGTAAATAAATAATGAAAATGAATTAATGGTCCTAATGCATAATAACTGCACATGCATTTAATATCATTTGTGCTGTAATTTTAAGGAAAAATTTAAGGAGCTCTTCTTAATTCTTATAATGATCCTATGGCATAGTTTTTATTTTGTTTTCACTTCACAGTTTAGGAAAAAAAAAAGCTCAAATAGGTTAATGTCTTCAGGTCTATCCATGTGTCCGTAGCAGAATCTGGACTGAAATTTCACCCTGACTCCAAAATGCATGTTCATGTTCCTGGCTGTCCTGTCTTTGGTGCTGTATTTGGAGATTCAAGCTGAGCCTGCTTCTGAGGGCCCTGCCAGCTAGTGGGAGCAGGTGTGTGAGCTACAAACAGCTGCATCGCCGTAATGCAGCGACTGCCGCAGAGGGCTGCAGGTGGGCAGAAGAGGGGACCCTACGGGGCACCCCGCAAGAGCCAGCGAGCTGTGTCTGCGAAGGAAAGCGTTTTCACACAGCATAGCTCTGCTGGTTCACCAGCTTCAACAGTGCCTGACCTCCAGCTCTCTCTTGCTGCTGTCTCAGCTCAGGGGAGGGAGCCTACTTGTCAGAAATGTTCTCTTATTGGTTATCGTCACATGTTTGTTGTATACAAGTATTGCATTCATTGTGGCTCATGGGTACAAGTACATAACTTTCTTTTGTTCCCTTCCTGGGCCAGTGAGATAGCGTAGCGGTCTAAAGCACCTGCTTAGGCAAGCTTAAGCAAAGTGCAGGGACTGGAGTTCGATCTCCTGCACCACATATCTTGCCAGCCCTGCCCCCAGGTTGTGCTGAGCCAGCCACAAAAAGAAAAGTTCTTCCCTTCCTTCCTCCTACCGGTTCTCTATCTCTAGTTAACCTCTTTCCTTTCTCCTTGCTTCTTATTGTCTATCTTTTCTTTTTCTCTTTAAATTATGTATAATGGGGCCAGGACTTAGCTCATTGGCACAGCACCTGCCTGGAATGCATGAGATCTGAGTTTGATTCCTGGCACCATCGCTAAAATATGTATACTTTGGGTTTCTTATATAAGAAAAGCTGGGCAGTCTTTAACTTGTGTGTGTGATGTGGTTCACTCAACATCATCCCAAGATTCATCCATTTTCCTCCAAGTGATTCAAGTTTATCCTTTTCATGGCAGAGTACTATTCTGTAGTGTGTGAATACCACTTTTCCTTTATGCATTTGTTGGTGGGCACGTAGGCCCCCTCCAAGATTTAGCTATTACGAGTTGTACGGTGTGCGTACATCATTGTAGTATATTTTTTAACTCTGTCAAAGGAGAACAGCTAGGTTGAATGGAGCTTCTAATTTTAGTTTTTTGAGGAATTGTCACACCAATTTGAACCATGTTTTTACTAGCTTGCATTCTTACCAACAATGCAGAAGGGGGCCTTTTTCTCTGCTGCCTCACCAGTATTTCTTATTGTTTTATTTCTTGATGGTAGTTATTCTTTCTGGAGTAAAATGGGACCTCTATGTTGTTTTGGTTTGCATTTCTTTATTGACCAGATGTTGAATGTGTTTTTATTGGTCATTTGTATTTTTTCTTCCGAGAAGTGTTTATTTTACTTTCTAACAGGATAAATGTTGCTATTTTAATATTTGAATCTCTGACTCCTTTTGCTTTTAGTTTAGTACAGGTGAGAGATGTGGGTCTAGAATCAATCTTCTGCATGTGGATAGCCAGTTTTGCCGCCATTACTTGCTAAAATATGTATCCATCCTCTAGAGTATATTTTGGTCTCTTTGTCAAAGACCAAAGAGCAGATTGTGTTGGGGGTTGTCTCTGCGTCCCACTAATCTGTCTTACTGATATGCATATCTGGTTTTGTGATAGCACCATGTTGCTTTAAAAAAAAATTCACTGTAGCTTTGCATTATAACCTGAAATCTGGGATTATGATGTTTCCTCCTTTGCTTTTGTTGCCCAGGATTGCTATTCTGGGTCTTTTCAGGTACCATATGAATTTTAGCATTATTTTTTTGTAGTTTGTGAAGAATTTTATTGGTATTTTTGGTTTATATTGGTATCAGGTTTGTGTTAGATCTGTATATCAGTTTTGGAAGTGTGACCATTTTGATGATATTGGTTCTGCCTATCCAGGACTAGGGGACATCCTTCCATTTTCTGATGTCCTCTGATCTTCTTACTAAATTTTTCATCATGGGATCATTCACTTCTTTAGTTAGGTTAATTCCTAAGCATTTATTTTTTCTTGATGTTGTGTTCTGTCTGGTTTCATTTTCCTAATTTCTTCTTGATAGGTTCATTACAGGTGTGTGCTCTTGATTTTTGTGTGACTTTCGTATGCTGCCACAATCGTGTCATCTGCAAATGTGAGTTTGACTTCTTTTTTTTTTTAATTTTATTTATTTATCTGTGTGTGTGTGTGTGTGTGTGTGTGTGTGTGGCCAGCTCAGCCCACCAGGGGGCGGGGCTGGCTGGCATGTGGTGCTGGGGGATTGAACCGCAGTCCCTGTGCTTTGCTAAGCTTGTTCTAAGTAGGTGCTTTAGACCACTGAGCCATCTCTCCAGCCCTTAGTTTGACTTCTTCTTTTTCCTTTTTATTTCTGTTTCTTGTTTGATTGCTTTGGCTAAAGTTTTGAATGCTTGATAAGGTTTTGAGTGCTGAGCAGGGATGGTGAGAATGGGCATTCTTGTCTTGTTCCTGACTACAGAGGAAAAACATTCAGTTTTTAGAGCAACCTGCTCTTCACAGTGAGCTATGACCAGAGACGACAGAATAAGACCTGAGGAGTCATGTTGTTTGACTTTGCACATACTGTAGATAGAGGCTCTCGTCCCAGAGCACAAGTGCGGTTCTCCATCCTTTGCTGTAATCAGCTGGTGGGGCCTAGGAAAGCTCATCCCCCCCACCCCGTGCATTTATATTAGATCAAACTCCATACATGTTCATTGAACACATTCAATAAGCCTATGTCGAGCACCTCTTTCTTGTTTTTGTTCTCAGCAGTAGTGGGAAACAAACTCAGGGCTTCATACATGATAGGCAACCATTTAACCCTGAGATATATCACCAACTTTAAAAAGCAATTGACTTTTGACACACAGTCTAGCTAAATTGTCCAAGCTGGCCTTGAACTAGTGATCTTCCTGCCTCAGCCTCCCAAGGAGCTGTGTGGTTACAGCTGTAGGCCACTACGTCTGTCTAGCATCATGCAGATAATGCTACTTGCTAGGAATGCTAGAGAATAGAACACTGCCTTTTCCACTCTGGAAAGTTATAAGGTGGTTCCTAGATCAATGTCTGAGATGACATTGTATCTAAAACCCTCCTTGCTCTTAGCAACCTCTTTTGGAGAGTGAAATCTTCAGTAAAGCACGGCTCCAACAATTGTACCCACCACTGTCTGCACAGACTGTGTTTTGGCTTCATGTTAATGCAGCTTCAACTTGACATGGCTGCTTTTGACTTATGGTTAGTCTTGTCTTTCGCCTAGTCCCACTCTACAAGCAACTGTTAAATATGAGCTATACAATATACTTATGTAATAGACTTACTCATTCGGTAAATCTTGAGTGTCTACTAAATATTCAGCCCACTCTGAGATGCTATTTTATGATACAGCTTTGGATATAGTCACAGCTTTTAGTTTTTTAAATTCATATTCAGCTCAGCAGGAAAAATACATAAAGAAAAATAACCAATCTGATGTGCTGAGGCATTACAGTGGAAATGCTTGGGCAAAAGGAGGGCACTTACCACTCACTTCTGATGGAAGTGAATGTGGAGTGAGTCAGATAAATATTTCTGAAGGATTTGGTGTCCTGGTTAAAACTTGGAACAGAAAGCAAAGATAACCAGATGAAGAAGGAGAACCAGGCGAACAGAACAACACATGCAAGTGCACAGGGTACAGGAAGACCTAGGGCATTTGGATGATAGAGAGCTTGACCAGAGGCGCATGTTCCCTGGTGAGTGAAGTACATGGAATGCAGAGCACAGTTTTGCAGCCTACGCTGGACACTAACCAAAAGCTATTGGACAATATATTTAGATAGGATTATTGAGCCCACCCCAAGCTTTAAAAGTTCTGATTATATCATAAAGCATAATACTTTGTTTGTGACATGAAAGATTTGGTAAGAATAGGTTTTGTTTCTAGTTAAATTTTAGATAAAAGTATTTAAGAAGAAATAATAAAATTTGAATCAAGGCCCCTAAAATGCTCTGGAAGATAGCAACAAATCAATCTGAGTAGGCAAGCAACTTGTAGGGTTCACCACACTGGCCTGATCTTGCAGGACCAGGCCCCTGCCTGTCTCTCCTAACTCCTGTTGTGTTCATCATGTCCTCACTGCTGTTCCTAGAATATACCAGCTCTTTCCATGTTTCTGGTCCTTTAAATATGTGGTGCACTATCTGGAGCTATTTTTCTCTAGCTGTTCACCTTCAGAGAGCAAAACTATTTCCTCTGCAGACACGCGGTCTATCTTCACCTCCTAACCCCTCAAACCTCGACCAAGTACAGAACCAGTCTCTATGACTCAACCCGTTTATCTCTGCGAGTCGGCTTTCTCTCCCTATTGTGCAATACCTAAGATAATCAACTTATAAAGAAAAAAGGCTTACAGTTTGGTTGTGTTAATTTTGGCTCACAGTTTTTGAAGTTTTGGTCCAGAACTGGTGGCCCCCATGTGATTTCTGGGTTGATCCATTAAGGTTCTGTGGTGAGGCAGTATCATGGTGGGAGCACACAGTTGGAATGAAACAGCTCACCTTGTGCTGGGAGATGAAAACAAGAAAGAGGAAGGGGTGGGATCCCACATCTCTTGTAAGAGCGTATCTCCGATGAGCTAAGCATCTGCAAAAGACTAGACTTCCCCACCCCCATCAAGCTAGCCTGGGAACCAAGCTTTTAACACATGCCCCTTTGGGGGCCACTTAACCAAAGCATAGCAATCTCTTCTATGGTGCCTTTCCCACGCTGTGAATCTATGTTTACATACATGGCTATTGGATTATTTCTTTTTCTCTGTATAGACTGTAAGCTCCCTAAGAAATCATATATCTCTTCTGACTTCCATGGTCAGTTAGTGTTTTTGACTGTACAATCCACGAGAAGGTTTTCACTTAGACACTCAAAATGTGTTAAACATGAAACCCTAAGAGATTAGTCCAGTGACCTTTGTTGCTCTCAGTTCGAGAGCTTTGACCTGCTCCATTTCTGTTTCTGGCCTGGGCCAGCTCACCCCTCCTTTGGCAACCTGGTGGTGCCTGTCTCCCATAAGGTCGCCATGCTGATGTCCAGCTTAGTGTGGACACTTGATCTGCACAGCACACTGCAACCCAGAACTCTTGGGCTCAAAGATTCCTCGCACCTCAGCCTCCAGGTGGTGACTACTGGTGCGCACCACCACGGCCAGCCTGTGTTACTCTCAGGCTAATCAAAGGAGTGTTGGGTTTACCATCCAGAATGTGAATTGACTTAAGCGGGAGCCAGGTGACTGGCTGATGATTCAAGCACTCTTGGAAGTATTCTGAGCAACCTCTCCTTTTAATAATTTACCTTTAAAATAATTAAAATATAGTGGGATCACCTTGCTTCAAAAGACAACCCACTCTGAAATTTAATGTTCTCACTGGGGAAGGGAATCCTATTTTCCTTCCTGCTTGCCTTCCTTGTCTTGTGTTTACTGAAGAACGTGAGAGGTAGTTCATGTGTTCTACTGCCTAGCCTAAGCATGCTACTAAAACTTGGACCTGAGCATTTACTTTCAATGAATTCTTCAATTTTTTTAAAGAGTCAGGTATAACTTTATACAGTTTTGGTAGGACATTCTTCCATATGCCACATACATACTCCAGGGTCTTGGCTGTCAAGCTGACTGGACAATAGACACATTTTACATACTTGCAAGTAGCTGCAATAATAAGAAAGTATATTTAATAAGGTCATTGCTATCCATTGAACATGTGCCAAGGTGGCAACTTTGACAGAACTAGTAAAAGTTAAGTTCTGCCTTAGAGAAATTTGTACCAATAATTTTTTTATTATTATGCTTTTATTATGACATCAAAAGTGCCTGTGGCCTGGTTTTGTGTCTCCTCATGCAGGCCCCTGAGAAACTTGTAGGACTTTCTTTGCTCAGTTTCCTGACATTTTAGAGTAATAGTGCGCTGTGAGGGGTCTCTTTCCTGTCATAATTAAGGACAGCTGGTACTTCCGTCCAATTGGTCTTCAGTACGGGAATATTTTATGATAACTCCTTAGTTTATAGTTTTTCCCTCCTTTTCCTTTTTTAGTCTTCTGTTAGTTGAATATTGTGATTCCTGCGTTGATCCTCTCATTTCCTTTCTTTTTCTCCACAAAGCTTTCACTCTTGACCCTCTTGTGTGCTGCTCTAAGGTTGTAGATCAAGTTATTTAACTTAATTGAGGCTTCATAATTTCATTTGTAATACATATCAGGGATTATTACAAGGATAAATGAAATATTAGATGTAACATTAGTGTTAGTTTTCCATCATGATGTCAAAATACCTGAGATTAAACAATTTATGAAAAGGAGGGCCGGGGAGATGGCTCAATAGAGTAAGTGCTTCCCTGGCAAGCGCAAAGGCCTGAGTTCAATCCCCGGTTCTGAAAAAAAAAGGAGAGGCTCATTTTGGCTCACAGCATCAGCACATGACTGGTGGGCCTGTGATGGCAGAGCTCATGACAGTTGGAGCACGCAGCAGGGGAAACAGCCTACTCTGGGGCAGCTGAGCAGGAAAGAGAAAGAAAGAAGCAAGACATTGATGATCCAAACTACAGCCCATGTCCATTCACAAACAAATCAGAAGTGTTTAGAATGGTACCTGAGCTGTTAATACTATCCTCTTCATTTTTTGCTTGACTACTCTTTATTCTATTCTGTATCCTTGTATTTCTAATTGTACTTTAAAATTTCAAGCCAACTCCATCTTCCTTCCAACTTTTGCTTTATGTTTGCTTCAATTAAGTTACATTTTTATTTCTCAAAGAGTCTTTCTTGTTCACTCATTGTTTTCTCTTTTGTAAAAAAAATCCTATTTCATGAATACAACATTCTATTTCTTCTAAGGGCATTAATGATAGTTTTCTTTATAAGTTTTTCTTGTTCTCTCTGGTTGTTTCTAATTACACTAATCTTTTCCCTTTGTTTAATTTCTGGCCTTCATGTTTGAGGCATTCCTCAAATTCAGTGACCTACTATCTCTTCATGACAAAAACAAGCCTTTACCCCCATGGAGAAGTAAGGGGCTATGTGCATGAATGGGTGTGTAGATACTCCCTCAACAGGTGGACTGCTCCAGGGGGTGTCTAGACAAGAAGGAAGCTATTTGGTTGGGGGCCCATAAATCCCAGTACAACTGGATCTCCTTCTGTGGCCCTCTGGTTTCAATGGAGAAGAATGCTCCACTTTTCTGCTGGCTGAGAGGCATGGCATGGGTCTTTGTCTGAGGACTGAGCCTCAGTGGGGTTGACTTTAGGGTTCTGCACACAGCTGTCCACTGAACTCCTCTGCTCTCTGCTCTGTCTTACTCTGCCTATCCCAAAACTCTGAGGGTCGTGGATGTTGAAATCATCTTCTCTTCATAGTACAAGCAATGTGGCCACATTATAGATGGGCCTGGATTATAACAAGATTCTTTCCAAGTACATTCTTGGACAGGTTTGAACATAGGTCTGTGACACACAGATTCCACGCTCTCTCAGGGTCTGGTGGCATGCTGTGTGGAGCCAAGTGTCTAAGGATTAGCAGAGAGTGGATATAACTGAGGACAATGCAGGCATGCTGAAGTTAGGATCAACAAACAGTGCTTAAATCTTTGGAGAACTGTGCTAGAAAGGCAAGTTTGTAATTGAATTGCGGGCTAATAATGTTCTGGGTGGAATAAGGAATAGAACAATAAGAATCAGGACAAAGCCCATGTAAGGGAAAGTTTAGAGAAGAAAGGTTTATTAATCCAGAGACAGGAAGACTGGGAAGTTTCCACAAGTTTGCCAATCAGTAAATCAAAAGAATTGGTTGAATTGTGATTTGGACTTGATCATAAATTACTTCGCAACCTTGGATGCATAGTAACATCACTGAACCCACCACAGGCCAGATAAATCAGAATTCCTGGTTGTGAGGCATGAGGATTAATATTTTTAAATGTTCTCAAGGTCTTTTTGATACACATCCAGGATGGAGACACTGGAATGGAGTCTTTGTGGAAGAGAGTCAGTTACAGAAAAGGACTTCTATCCTTTGAAAGTACTCAGTTGGTGCTTAACATTAAGACTCAAAATTGAAGGGACAATAGAAGATGTTTATAAATGCCAAAGAAATAGTTTAGAAAGTTAGGATGGGACAATGAGTTTGTCTTGGGGTAGAAACTATTCCTTGAGTCCCAATTATGTGTCTGGCCCCACCCCAAAATAATGCTCTTAAGGAGATATAGAGAAGATAATACACAGTTCATATTATGAAAAAAACTTCTGTTTTAGATAAAGGACAACAAGAATAACAAGCTTGAGAACAGATGAAATTATGTTTGGAAGTAGAGGGTCAGGGGAGTCTGTAGAGATATTCTTAGGTATATTTGATAAAAGTTTCTAGATTCAAATACAGTTCAGGTATTGTCTTAAAAAAAAAACTGCTGAGAATTAATTTGGTAATTTAAAAAGTGAATGGTGAGTATGTGCTACATTCTGGGTATGGTGCTAAGCACTGACATGGATTATCTCATTTAATTTTCATGCTCTCCTTATGAGATGTGTGTTGTTATTATCTCCGCTTTGTAGGTGGGAAACTTAGTAGGCTTAGCGAGGTTATAGAAATTTATCAAGGGTCACACAAGGTATTAAGTGATGGAGTTAAATTCAAAAGTAGGGCTGTCTGGCTCTTGAGCTAGGCTTGTCACCACCATCTGTAGGACGGGGGTGAGCACAGGGCAGAGGCCACAGTGGCAGTGTGTTTCTTACGTTTGGTAGGTGGTAGGTTTGATTGGAAAGGTGAGTGGGGGCCCTGTTTTTTTGTCAAGGGTTTTGATTGGTACCTGATGGAATTAATTTTATGTTGTAGCCATGGGGAGTCCTTGGAGCTTATTGAGACTGGGAAAAGATGGAAAGTGTGTTTTAGGAAGACTGTAAATAAGGCCTAGAGGTATGCAGTGCAAAGGGTGCCTCAGGGGACAGGCTAAAGGGCAGAAGGGCCCAAGCAGAGTGGGTGAGGACGGGTGGGAAAGGGGAGGAAATGCTGCCAGGCCCTTTGGAACACAGTGGCTGTTCCATGGGTCCAAGGCTTCAGGGTGTGTGGGAGGGGACAGTTGCATCTGTCTGAACTTTCTTATGTTACGGTACTGGAGGGAGATTTTTGACCAAAGGAGATATGATCTTCAAAGACTTTTAAGGAAAAGGACAAGAATGATTTTTATGAAATTGCTTAAGTTCTATCCAAATTAATTTTTAGAATTTTTAAAATGTGGTTAGTACAGGGTCTACAGGATCCCACTACACAGACTGGACTTGTAGTGATCCTCCTGTTTTCAGCCTCCCAAATGCTGGGATTAAAGGTGTGTGCTACCATGCCCAGTCTCAGTTGCCATTTCAGCATGCCCTGGGGATGGGGCTGGCATGGCACACCGGGGATCGAACCATGGTCCCTGCACCTGCCTAAGCAAGTGCTTTAGTCTGCTGAACTATCTGGCTGGCCCTAATTTTCAGAATTTTTAAAGGTTATACGACCTTTTATTCGGCTCAGTTATGGATAATGGTTTGTTTTCTAAGACTTATCTGAATGTCTTTGAGTTAATGGAATTATGTACAATAACTATAATCTTTGATTCTAAGGTCAGACTCTGGCAACACTCTTCAGCATGGCCGTGAACTGCTTCCTTAGCGCTTTGCTTTCTTCTCCTTTGTGTTCATTCTAGTTACTAGGTGGAGTGCAGACCTTGCCTTAATAACTCATGGCCTTTCTTTGGTGAATGACATCTTCTCCAAGACTTGGATGAGAAACCCTCAGATCCTTTCTCCAGGCTTCTGTCTTTATACACTTGATCTGTGTCTTTAAATCATGTGTCAGCACAGCATGCAAATGACAGCAGTGGGGGAGAGGCAGGCAGTGAATCAGAGTCTGTTTATAGCTCTGTTGTGATTGTAGTCATGCGTCAGCTTAGGATAGACCCTGGGCCTTGATTACTAGCACCAAAGGTATGTGGAGATACTACCTGAGCTAGGTGTGAGAAATTCAAATACATCGTTACTAATGATTTTCGTAAGGGCTAAAGAGTTTAGGCCAAAAATAATTAAACTCAACAATAGCACTGTCAACAGACTCCTAAATAATGAGATAGCAATTAATGAATGAATGGACTCACTGTTGATTTCGGCTCTAGGCATGAGGGATCTCATGACAAGTAGTGCAATAATGCTCATTTATACCTTAATTAGTACTGTTATTTAAATGTAATTGGTTTTCAATTTTTATTTAATCTCAATTTTTTAATTGAAAAACTAGATGGTACCCATTATAAACTTTATGATTAAGATGATTTATATCTTTTGAAAATTCCTTTGTCTGCTACACATGATAAGCCCCAAACGATTAGGCCTCTTCTATCTTTCTTTCTTTCTTTCTTTCTTCCTTCCTTCCTTCCTTCCTTCCTTTTTTCCTTTCTTCTCTCTTTTGTGGTGCTAGCAATTAAACCCATGCCTTTTGTGCTGAACCAGCATTTTTTAAGGTTTCTTTTATTTTTTTATTTTTATTTTTTTTCCATAGTTTTATTGAGAAACAAATAGCAATGAGACAGTTTCAAATCAAATTGGTAGGACAGTTTCAATAATTAAGGAATTTTTTTTTCTCCGTATGCCTTCAGGGCAGGTTTGGCTGGCTTGAGTAGTGGGGATCGAACCACGGCAACCTGAGCCTGACTGCTTTGTAGAAGCAGCCACTTAAAGAACTGAGCTAAGGGGCAGGACTCCCTCCCAGCCTATTTTATTTTTATTTTGAGATGGGATATTGCTAAGTTGCTCAGGCGGGGCTTGAACTTGAGCTCATCCTTCCTTAGCCTCTCAGAGTGCTGGAATTACAGGCCTGCAACGCCACACCTGGCTTAATTAGGCTGCTAATGAATGGTCTGATGGTGTGATTGATGATAATGATTAGTTTTACGTGTGCTTAGATTAATTACCTAATAAGACTGGTTCTCATTTTTTTCTGATGTTGTTAAATGCGTTCAGATTGACTATGCGTTTTCTCTGAGGTCTTTTTCCTTCTTTAATCCAGAAGCTTAGGAAAAGCTTTAGTGTTATTTTTTCAGCAAAGGTTGCAGAATGTCACTGGACATGCTCCATCTGAACTGTCCCAGGCAACAGGCTGGCTTTCTTACATGTTCCAGAGATCTCAGATAAGCAGTGACGGCTGCCCTGCTCACTCCACGGTTTGCAGTGTGTCCATGAAAAGCATATCTCATAACCTTCAGCATCTTTCCCTTCTCCCTCAGAAGAACCATGTGCTTGCATGCCGTTTCCCAGATGACAAGGGAATGGTTTGTGGAAACTTTTAGGTCCTTCTCAGGCCTGAACTGTTTAAGAAGCTGTAAGCAGAGAACTGAACATGTCCTGTGAAGTGCCTGATGTACTTAGATAATACATTCATCATGACTTAATTTACATCCGTGTTGTTGCAAGTGACATGCTTTAATTAATTTTTATTCTTTTAGTGATGAGATTAGAGATAGGGCCCCAGGTATATTAGGTAAACATTCCACTACTGAGGCATGTCCCCAGTCTCTCATTCTTTTGTGGCTGGATAGCATTCCATTGTATATATGTACTACATGTTCATATTTATTCACCAATGGATGAGCACTTTGGTTGCTTCTATGTTTTGTCGTTGTGCCTAGTGTCACACTGAACATGGGAGTAAAGACATCTTTGTATTTTTTTTCTTCAGTACAGGGCATGGGCCCCCAGCCTCACACATGCTAAACAAGTGCTCTATCACTGAGCTACATCCCAAGCCCTGTTTATTTTGAGTTGTCCAGCTTGGACTCAAACTTGTGATCCTTCTGCCGTAGCCTCTTTAGAAGCTGGGATTACAAGCATGCACCACCACATCCAGCTGCAGATACTTCTTTGTGCACTGATTTCATTTCTATTGGGTAAATGTAGACTATTAAAAGGCTGACTAGCTAAAAGTTGAGAACAGAATAGTGATTCCTAGAAGCTGAGGGAGTCACAGCAAGGAGAAAAGATGGAGAGATAACGATGAACAAGCTCTAAGCCATAAATGGAAGTAAGACATTTTGGTGTGCATTTGCACAATAGGGTGACTGCAATTGACTGTAGTGTGTTATGTATTTCAGAAAGGTGGAAGGAAGGACTTTGAATGTTCTTACTATGGAGAAGTGATAAGTGTTTATTCTGATTTGAACATTGCACAATGTAGACATGTACTGAAACTTCAGATACTTCCCCATAAATATACACAATTTTATGATCAGTTGAAAATAAGTTTTTAAGAAGGAGTTGGTTCGTAAGTATCTCTCCTTTGTTCTCATACTTTATCTTTGTTCTCCTCATCCTGAAGAAAAATCTCCAACGTGTCACCTTGTTTTGGAAGTCATAGATGACCCTTGATATTTTTGAAGTAAATAGGTGGTTTAAGTGGACAGATTTTCCTTTATCTTCCAAATAATGCTGTTTCCTGTAGCTTCTTATTATTGCATATGGTGTCACCTGGGCTTTTATTTTTCTTGTTAGGTTTCTCATAGTCCATGCCCAGAAAGACTCATGCGGTTTTGGAGATGGGAATTTCTTTAGAAATCGCCTGTCCTGTGTTTTAAGAAGTATTATCTTGCATGGCTGGGTGTTGCTCCTATGAGCACTGGCGCTGCGTCTAGCCTACAGGAGGGATCAGCTCCAGGGTTGCTATGTGGACTTAAATTGAGACATGTATCCTCCAGCTTCACTCTCAGGGTTGAGATCTGCCATTTGGTCTTGCGGCGTTTGGGAATCAGGCTGGTATCTTGGGTTTGAAGTTGTTTTCCCAACAGTATGCTCAGTAGTTATTGTAAGGAAAATAGGGTTTGAGTTGGGGTGGAGGTGGGAATATTGGCTAAGAAAGACTAGGAAATTTTATGGTTGAGAAGTAGGAGGGAACACATGCTTGGGCATGGAGCAATTTAGCAAGACAATTCTTCCTACAGAAACCTCAGAAATTTCTCATGAGAAATGGCTTGGTTTGATGTTTCTGCTTGATAATCTTTGGTGGTGATGCCCAACAAGAAATTTGAAACTGAGGATTGCCTACCTCCTTACTTACTAGCTGTGTTGGGAATCATGGAGTCCATTAAAAATAGAGTTGCTTTTTGGGGATTCATCATTTCCCCCTTGAGCTCTAACCAGCCTGATGCTCTAACAGTGCAAGAGTGGGCTAGGAAGTTGACAAACTTGCTTATGTTTAATTACCGCCTTAGAAAGGTAACAACTTGAGTCTTGCTTTAATGACTTCATTGTAGGCCTAAAAATGTAAAAGGCTGACTGGTTTTTCCTCTCTCCTGGAATGGATGGTTTCTACTGAGATTTTGGCTAGGCATTGTTTGGTTGCTACTTTGGGCCTTCAAGAGTGTCCTGGGATACATCTATTCCATGTGTTTATGATCGTCTTATTAAAGGTCATCACAGTAGCCATGCCTTGTCTCTGTCTTTGCTGAGTTGTGAGATTGTACTGTAACATGGATAAAGACCAGTGGTGGTGGTGGGGGCACAGCTCGAATCAGACTCCCACTCCTTTGCCCAGAGCCAGGAGAATGTGTCCCTGGAGGGAATCTCCTCTCCTCTTGTCAGCTGTTCCATGACAGAGGGATAGCAAGGTCACTGTGAGAGGCCTGCGGGCAGCTGGATGGAGTGCCTGTGGGCCTGGTTCCCCAGAAAATAGTCATGGCTCACATCAGGGCATACATACCAGCAAGGCAAAAATACACATATAAACTCTTTTCTTTTGGGACCTATGAGTTAATTTCATCAAAAATTCTTCTTTTATATTTCCAACGTACAGCAGAAAGGCATGCACCTTGCAGTCGTTAGAGGGATGTGGCTCTAGTGTAGAATCAGACCAACCCTATACTGTAGTTCTTCTTCACTCCAAGTGAGTTCTGCGTTGCCAGCAAGAAAGGAGACACAGTATCCTAGGAAGGATTGAGCTCGTCCACAGATCTCTTATCAGAGAACAGTGACAGTCCGTGTTGCCATTTTTAGTTCATAGCAGTGTCTCTAAAGTTAAATGTTAATCATGACATTGACATTTATCTTTCATTTTAATCATTTTTCATTTTACCTAATGAATGACTTTTATTAATACATGTTTGTAGTGCATAATGTTCACTTTTCTTGTGGGCAGTTGGCTCATGGACATAACACATCTTTTTAAACAATAGCATGCCCTTTAAATATTGTAGGTGCATAAATTCAGCAAAATATTCCAATATAGTCCAGTAGTGAGTACCCATCTCTGACAAAACTAAACAAAAAAAGGGTATACAAATGAATGACCATTTTGTATCTGTATATTCGAAATAGTTAGGATAGATATACAGCTACTTTCTCTTAATTCAATGAATAGAAAGATTTTTACTAATAGTGTTTGCACAGGATATCATGTCTGCATCTTGTACTATAAATAACCACTATGAAGACAATATACACTGTATTAATTATTGAAGCTGTCCTATTAATTGGTTTTGAAACTGTCTCATTGCTATTTGTTTCTCAATAAAATTATTTTAAAAAATGCCCCAATTCCATTTTTTATCCCCTTTCTCTTCTCTCCCTCTTTCCAACCCTGTTCTGATATCCATTTTATTAAGTAAATACAAGTGATCCTCAAATTTTAAATTGTGAAAATGTAGACTTTGAAATAATCTGGGTAAATTTTCTTACCTTTCTTTCTTTTGTGAGAATGATAATTTTTGAGCTTAAATCCTGTGCTCAATATAGTAAAGAAAGGATATATA
>NW_004524712.1:6340660-6343711 GCF_000260255.1 Octodon degus
ATATCTCCCCTCTATGTAGTGAAGGGTATATATAGCCTCTCCACTATATAGCTCACATGTACATGAATAATGGTTGCAAAAGCTATAAAAATGCCTTTCTGATTCTCACACGACCGGTGAGAAAAAGACTTATGAGAAATGAGAAAGTATTTCAAGTCTGCAAATCTGAGTTCACTGCCCCGTGTGTATCTTGGCTCAGTTCTTTGACTCAGTAATGAGCTGCTTACTTCCGTGTTAGGTAGATTTCAGAATGTCATGCTATTTTAACCCAAGCTGTTCCTCAGGAAATGCAACTATTTGCTCTCTTCTTACCTGACTGACGCTAAGTGCCATCTTTCTGCCAGGCAAAGCAGGGCCTGGCTAAATAAGGCCTCTTCTGTCTTTTAGAAATCTGTGAACACATTTGTTACCCTTTTGGGGGGATACATGTGCACACTTTTTGTGTCCATATTTCTTTTTTTCTCTATGAAAAAACTTTTATCACAATATATTTAGCAAATAATTTATACATGGAGTACCTTAACTTCAGTGGTTCACATATGTCATTGAGAGTACAATTCATAGACAAAAGGACTCTCCTTTACAAAGAGAAATAAAAAGATAATGACACAAACCTTTGTTTTCAACAGTATGCGAGGAAACAGTACTGTAAATAAAGCAGATCATCAAATGCATTTAAAACATTTTTGAAACAATTGAGCAGAGCATTTGTGGAATTTTCTTGCTTTTTAATACTTTTTTATTAATTCTTTTTGTAATGCTACTAGCTTACAAATACTTTTCTTCCCGTTCTGCAGGTTGTCTGTGCACTCTGTTGAATTTTTTGTCTGAGGTGCAGAAAGGTTTGATGCCATTCCGTGTGACAATTTGTACTTTTTTTGTCTGTGCTTCTGTTATCACTCCAAAAAAATTTACTGTGCTACCCAATGCAAGACATTTTTTTCCATCTGTTTTCTAGAGATTTAAAAAAAACCCTTAGGTCTTATGTTCTTTATTTTCTTTTGATTTTGTAAATGATTTGAAATAAGGGTCCCAATTTATTCTTTTACACAACGATAGTCAATTTTCCTAAAGCATTTGTTGAAGAGACTCTTCATTCCTTATTGAAGAGATAGAAAATTAGGAAGAACCAATAATGAGTACAGAAAAAGAATCACTAATAAATAGTACATGATCAAAGGAAAGTCCAGGTACTTAAAATTTCACCAGTGAATTCTACAAAACGCCTAAGAAGAAAAATAAATTAAGATGTGTTATGTTCATGGATCAACACCCCACAATAAATGTAGTCATTAGTACTATAAAGATATACCAACAAAATAATTAAATAAAGAAGTATTTGCTTCTAAACTCAGTCTATATATTATCCTGATACCATAGCCAGACAAAGACACTATAAACAAAGAAAATCACTGATCTGCACCACTGATGAATATTGGTGCAAAAATCAGCAGCAAAATACTAACAATAATAGGGTTTTATACTATATCCACATGGGATTTATTGCTGGGAAGCAAGGATGGTTCAACACACACAAGTTATAAATATTATACACATTAACAGAATAAGTGGTAAATAGCACATGATTATGTCAGTAGGTGCATGAAAATAGTTTACAAAATTTAAGACAATATAGAAGAAATATATTTCAGCATAATGAAGACCACAGATGACAGGTCCACAGCAACATCACAGTCGGGTAAAGAGTCTGAAGACCTTCTCGCTAAGGTCAAGACCAAGACAAGCTTTCGTCATGTTACCTCTTCTGGCCCACACAGTCTTAAGAATGTTAGCAAGAACATTTAGAAAGAAAAGCTATAGATATTAAAAAAGAGTAAGTAAAACTGAATTTGCAAATAACATGATCTTATGTGAGAAAATCCTAAAGATTCTATCAAAAACTTGTTAGAACTAGTAACTCAGTTTAGTAATGTTGACTGATACGCAATCAACATGCAAAAATAAGTTGCACTTCTGTACACTAATATTAATCTATCTAAAAAAACTAAGAAAGTAATCCTACTTGAAATACCATCAGAAAGAATAAAATACTTAGAAATATTCCAGTTAACATGGTGAAAGGACTATACACTGAGAAGCATCAAATAATCATGAAAATAAAGAAGACATAATAAAAAGAAATACATTTTGTGTTATGGAATGGGGGATTATTATTGTGAATGTTCACACATTGCAACATAATCCTTAGGGTTTAATGTTATTCATATCAAAACTTCAATGACATTTTTCACAGAAATAAAGTAATCCCACAGTATTTTACTTGTATTTGTACAGAGCTTTTCACTAACTACTTTGTGTCATAATTATTGTGGGCATGTCCTGTCATACATATATATATATTTTTTTCCACTTTGATGACTATTTATTTATTTATTTATTTTGGCGGAACCTGGGATTGAACTCAGGCCCTTATGAGGCAAGCACTTATTCTACTGAGCCATCTCCCTGTCCCCTATTTATTTATTTTTTAGATTTAAAATTTCTGAATTTAGTTAAAATTATAACACTACATTTCCAAGAAAAATGCATCTTTTGCACAAGTAATATAAATAAAATCATACCAAGATCACAAAAATGAAATTGTTCAAAACTAATTGTAAAGAAAGAAATCATTAAGTATACACATAGAAAAAATATTAGCTGTGGAAGAACAAAATTAAATAGCATCTTATTCTGCAATAGAAGAAAAAAAGAAAATGAGCAAGTGGGTAAGAAACCAGACTTATTTATTCAAAGGACTGAAAAAAAAAGATCTGTGTCCTCATTGAATTTTATCCTTAGCAAACATACCTTTGAAAATTAAAAGTAAAATATTTTCCAGATATACAAACTCAAAATATTCTAATACCTTGAGGCATAGCATATAGAAAATAATAAAGATCATAATCCAGAAGGGAAGAGAAGTTGCTGTATGGTCCCAGATAAAGAATAAAGAGCTCTAAAAATGGTAGTTCTGCAGGACTATGAAAAATATATTAAATTAGACGAAGCCATTTAAAAGGTCATTGATGATTTCCACAGAACAGTATC
>NW_004524712.1:6346311-6382999 GCF_000260255.1 Octodon degus
TGAGCTTCTCTTTCCTACTCATTTCGTCAGGGCAAATTTCTCCAGTATTTGAGTTTTTTTGTAACAGCTGCATCTCCTGGCCACATCAACTCCATAACCTTTACGTGTACACTTTCACCAGGAAATAATGGGACACCAGGAAGAGATTTAGGCAGAGAAATCATATGACTGGATGACATAAAAACATCCTGATGGAAATACCCTGGTGAAGCCAATCATCACAGTGGCATGAGACATTCTGATCACTGACTGTCCTTCCAACCTTGCCCCACAGCAGTTGAGTTTTGCTCTGGTCTAATGTGTTCTAGAGTGCTTCTCACTTTTGCTTTTTCCACAGAACCAATTTCTTTTCTTTTTTCTTTTTTTTTTTTGTGGTACCAGGGATTGAACTCAGGACCTTGCACTTGTCAGGCAAGCACTGAGCTATCTCCCTGGTACTAGAACCAATTTCAACATCAGAAGTTCTTTACGTGTTCCTCAGTAAGGCACAAATGCTCCTTCCTCTACTTTATCTACTTTTGTGTTTTTGTTTGTATATTTTGGAACAAAATTGTATGCTTTTATGTCATCATATCTTAAACTTTTACTTGTTCTTTTTTATTATTCACTGTCTTGGATTGACATTTCAGCCAACTTTGTCATTCAAAACTCAGTTAACTGCTTCTCTTCCAGGAGAATTATGACTGGCTATATTTGGTTGGATTCTCCTGCAGAATATAAATACTCTCTAGAACATCACAGCCTACTCTTTTAATCATTTGTTATATGCCCAGACCATCATTTGGGCAAGGACCTGGTCTGTCGCCTGTGTTTTTTTTTATCCCCAATCTTGGCATAGTATCAACCCTTGGAATTCCATACTTTGTTGAGTTGGATTGAATTTTATTTTTCTTTATTCTGTTCTGTTTCTGATTCTTTGCAATTTAGGCAAACCATAGAGATATCTAAATCAGGATTAGAATGAACAGAAGGAAGTCAGCTTGGATTTCTAAAATTATGTTCTGGCATAGAACGTTTTCAGTTTTACTCTGATGAGGTCTCTATCAGGAGCTTGCCTATGGGCCCACAGGACCATGGCCAGAAAAGTGATACCTGGGGGTGGGAGTTTGTTGGAAACTTTGCCCTGCACCCTAACATTGTGCACATCTTCCCAGCCATCCTGGTAAAGATTCCTAAACAGTGGATACCGGTCTGAAAGTATCAGAGAAGGAGTGAACATTTCTTTTTAGGGCTTATTTTTAAAAATCACTGATGAATAACTTTGTTGAAAGTTTATTTTTCTTGAAACTCTTTATGGCTATTTATAATCTTTTCCCTCTCCTCTCCCTCTTCCTCTCCTTCTCCCCTTTCCTTTCCCCCTCTCTCCCTGGTTGGATTCAGATGAATTTCAATGGTGCCACCATTTCAGGCTTACTTCTTGCTTCTTGAGAGATGACTCTTTTAACGTTCCAACTCTATTGTGTCAAGTCTGTATATCCATTTGTTTTTGGGAGCACCAGTTTGTGACTGTCTCTGGAATTTAGGTAACTGATAATCACCTCAAACAGCAAACCTTATCTCTTCTCCCAAAACATTTCCACATGGAACACTTCAGATTGGTCATTGATTTTTCAAGTCTAGCAGTCACCTCTGGGGCACTGAATCGTCCAAGTCCTTTTGGTGTTCTCCCCTTCTTGTCACTTTTCCCCTTCTTGTCACTGCATTCAGGTGGGTTCCCAGATCCTGTTGGGCTTTCCTTGATAGTACCTTGGGAATCCATTCCTTCTCCTCCCTCATAATCCAGATCTTGCTTGCTAGGCACCCTGTTGTCTCAAATCCAGCCACCTGTCCTAAATTCCTGTAGTTCCCGTGCTGCTCAGCATTTCCCACATGCTTCTTGATTTCTTATTTACCTTTTAGTTTAATGTCTCATTTTCTCAGATAATCAGCCTCTTAAGGGCAGAGATCAGGAGTTGCTTCACATCTTGTTTCTACCAGACAGGACAGAACTGAATAGCTATTTAGGCCAGTTCTTGATGATAATAATGGTCAAACAGAGGATTCTTTCAGGTAGACTGCAGATTTTGCCACTGTTGAACACCAGAACCCTAACTAAAATTATTCCACAAAGGCATGAAACAGTGGAAGAGGTTAGATTAAGACAACAAGCAGAGTTAAGACCTCTTAGTGGATAGAGGCATCTGCAAAACATGGAACTTTTGGGTCTGCTCAATTGGATGTTTGAGAACAGGGTCTCTTTTGAAGGAGCTCTTTATTGACTTTAATATTTCTTTTCCAATGTTATCCTCCAACAAGTTTGTAGAGAAGCATTATTATTGCCCTTTTCAGAAGGAAAACAGAGGCTTTCAAGTCTGATTTGGCCAAAGACTTCCAGGCCCAGCAGTGTCAGAACCATGTCTTCTGCCTTAGTCTCCTCACCCCAGGTAACATCAGGTCACCTGAGGCATGGAAGGGAGGGCTTGGCAGACACACTTTTGATTTTGTCTTGTCCTGAAGGCATTTTCAATTTGTTGAGAAACATGGTGAACACATCTACCTATAACTCAAGGTTTGCATTCAGGAAGAGTTAATAAGGACACAAACACAAAGTGTGGGCGCACAAAGCGAGGGAGTGATTAATTCTGTCTTTGTAATAAACAGCAGCTGCTCTGGGCAGCTTTTGACAGTGAGCACTTTTGAGGTGTGGATGAAAACAGGTGTGTATGTGTACAGACAACACAATGACGAGGAGGGGAAACACTGCGGCATTTTGAGTGTGTTCCTTGGCTGAGGGAGCTGGGGGTGGAGGGGCTCAGGGTGGATGACCGTGTGAGGTGGTACAACGTGACAAGCAGCATGCAGAGGTGTAGCTTCCTAGCTAGCGGCATTGAGCTCAGCTCCCAGAAGAGCCAGTAGTTTGTAGGTGTCTGCAGTTCTGATGACACTGCAGGTTGAATGCGGTACGACTCGGGTGTTCCCTGCCACATAAAGAGTCTTTGCTCTGATGTCCTTTGCTTATTGTCTAGACTGGCTTCATTTCTACCAATTTCCCCAATTTTCCTCCCTATTCTACCCATCTGCCTGTATGTTGAAACCCACTGAAACTTCTAAGTTTGTTCACTTGTTTGTTTGTTTTTTTTTTCTAAGTAGATAGTTATTCTGTAGTCTGTATCATGATAATCTCATGGATTTTGGCACAAATTCATTCCATATGTATGATTTATTTACTCCTAAGTCACAGAAATGTACTCTCCCTAGATGAGGCAGTTAATGGTTAATTAGACACTTTATTAGGCTTTCAGAAATCTCCTTAAAACATTTTCTCTTTTCAGTCACACAGAACTGTGGCTTCAAGAGTGTATGTACTCCATCCTGTCATGTGGGAGCAGGAATTTAATACTGCCAGAATTTATTTATTTATTTTGGTCTTTTTGAGACAGAGTCTCACCCTGTGGTTGAGTCTGCTTTGAGCTCACTTTGTAGCCCAGACTGGTCTCAAGTTCACAATAATCCTCCTGCCTCAGCCTCCCCAGTGCTAGGATTACAGGTGTGGGCCACCACCCCTAGCAAGCCGTTACTGTCAGAAGTTCAAAAGACGCTCAGAGCCTCTTTGTTCTTCCCTCTTGCCCATGCTTACTGACCTTGCCTGTCCATTCCATGTCCACTGTCTGGTCAGCATTTGCTCAGTTTACCCTCAGCAGAAGATAGGTCAAAGTAAAGTTAACCACCCCTGACTGACTTTGGTTTTGTCTGAGATCTTCCAACCCCCAACTTTCCTACCTGCTATTAACTTTGACAAAGGCTATGCCTTCAAGACTCTGAAGCTACTCTGTGGTGTGTGTGTGTGTGTGTGTGTGTGTGTGTGTGTGTGTGTGTTGCTAAGGACTGAACTCAGAGGGCTATGCCTGCATACTAAGCAGACACTCTACCAGTGAGCTGCATCTCCAGTTCTGTTGTTAATATTATCGATGAAATCGAAGGATCTTTTTCTCGAGTCTGGCAGTTTGTCTGGCTGTACTAGCCTTTGCCCTGATTTGTCCTAGAGTTCTCACTGCTGCAAGAGCAGAGACTTCTGACAGGGAAAGAGAAGCACAGTCTGATCTGCTGATGCTTGCTTCCCATGTGAGCAGAGGAAAAGGGGGTGCTTTGCAGCAGCTCTTGATGATTTTCTTGATAAGAAAACTAATCCTTTTTAATCACAGAGCATAAAGTAGCTAAGGAAGGGAGGAAAAGGAAACGAATTGAAAACAAATAGCTGCCCACTGGGCACTTAGTATATTTTAATGCATTTAATCCTCACAATAATCTGAGAGAGAAATGTGAATGGTTTGACTTTACAGATGTAGGGCTTGAAAGTAAGCAAATTTTGGTGACCTGCTCAAGGTCACTTTCAGAGTCCAAGGCAGAGGTCCAGTTCTCCCAACTACTCAGAACTAGCAGCCTACTGAGGGGATGGGAGCCTAAGGAACTGATCTGGCGTTGGAGACTGCATGATTTTTCCTCTAGAGAAGAGCTGTCACCACCTAGTTGTCCTGATGAGTCTTTTCAGGCTCTCTGAATACCTCATATCCATGTCTACGAATGTTCCTCTAAAACATTCTACACAGATATAGGTCACATGTTCCATGTGGGTGCGCAACACCACTGTATAAAATGGCATCTTATTGGCATAGAACCAGGGAACATCGTGCTAGAGACTTTAAATCATCTCTAGATTACTGTAATACCTAACACAAGGAAAATCTATGTGAGAGGAATCTCAGGGTGGTTAAAGTCTGTACAGTTGCAAATTTTGAAAAAAAATCCAATTCGATGTTAATTGAAGGTACAGAGATTCAATTGTACTCTCATTAGTCTGCCTAATGGCCCATGTCTCTCCAAACTCCACGGAACTTCTTCAGCATCTGCCATCCCTTAATGTACTTAGGTTTTATTTTATTTTTATTTTTATTTTTTCATTTCATTTTATTTTATTTTTATTATTACTTTTTAAATGTATTTAGTAGAAAGCCTACAAGGTCTCACTACACAGCCCGGACTTGTACTGATCCTCTTGTTTTCAACTTCTCCAGCGCTGGGATTATAGGCATGTGCCATCACGCCCAGACTCGGTTGCTGGCTCAGCGTGCCCCGGGGATGGGACTGGTGCAACATGCTGGACCAGGATCAAACCCAGGTCCCCGAGCTTTCCAAAACAGGCGCCTAGTCCACTGAGCTGTTTCACCAGCCCAGTACTTAGGTTTTTAATCCAAAACAAGATTCTCAAAAAGACCAAACACTTGAGAGGCAAGTATCTCTAGGTACATGGTATACACAGTTATATGATACTCATTCTATGGGAAAACATTGGTTAAGGGAATTGGCTGGAAAGAAAACATTAAATGCCTTCAGCGTGGTCATGTTTGCACTTCTTTTGTCAACTAAACATGTGTTTGTTTAAACAATGTCTCTGGCTTATTATAGTCATCACTCCCTCTCAGTAGCAGATCATGTGGCTGAATTTCACAAGTGTATGTAAATGATCCAGAGTAGCAGGACAGCTGTCTTCAGTCAACATTGTCACATAGCGATAATTCTTAGGAATTATGCATTAATTTGTCATTTTTCCCTATTCCTAAAACTGAATTTGTTGTTTTAGGGAAAATACAGATATACAGCCAAACTATCTCAGCGCTTTGGTGGAAATGTGAAATGGTTGTGTAAAGTGATTTGTGAAATTAAAGCTCTTGGCCAAAGCTACTTTGTTAAAAACCAGGTCATATATTAAAACAAGAAAAGACAGAAAACAGCTGTCTAGAGTATATTTTGTCTCACTTTTCTGCACCCCGTGAGCCTGCCTTTTGGGAGAGTGCTTCGTTGCTCATTCACAGCACATCCAGTCTTGTTCCCAGCCATGCGTGTCTCTTCTGAACACTGCAGACACAGTCAGGTCCTGAGCACCTGCAGCCGGGCCTCCTGCACGTGGGTCTGTCTACGGTGGTGGCCACCAGACAGCCTTGGCACTTTCTCAGCGCCGTAGTGGCTTCTTGTGCCCCTGACCTCGGAAGGGTGCTCTCACTGGGGGAAAGTAAAAATGTGTCAATGAATTTGCACTAAAACCTTGGGTTAAGATTCTGAAAACTATAGACTTGGTGATCCGGATATTGCCTTAAATCACCATAATTCATCAGAAGTTTCATGGTTTTTTTTGTTTTGTTTTAGAAGAAAATTTCCATTATGTTTGATCTTCATGGAATCAAATTGTATGACTCTTCAAAAGCCATTTCTAAATAAGCAGTTGCTTTTCTACCTACCAGAGAACAAGATCATCAAAAAAAAAAAAACCTTACTTTAAGGTATTTCTTATAACCTTATTCATATAAGGTTACTGTAACATACCAAAATTTGATGCAATCTACTTTTTAAAAGAAGATTCCAGAGTTCAACTGGAAAAGTCACTGCCAGTGGCCGAAAAGGTTTTGTAAAAAGAGTAAAGAAGGTCTAACTCTACCAGATAACAAACTCCCAAAAGAACTCACAAAAATTAAAGTGCAGCGATCTCATAATAGGACCAATTATTAGTTCAGTAGTAAGGATCTCTCTATCTATCTATATCTATCTATCTATCTATCTATCTATCTATCTATCTATCTATCTATCTATCTATCTATCTCAGCTACCTTTAAGATTACACCTAGTCCCATGTTTGTACAAAATTATATTAAATAGCAATAGGAATCTGTGAGCAGAGGCCATATTCATGAAGAGCTTTAGACTTTCGTGTATTTTTAAAATTATCTCCTCTAAAATGTTTTCCCGAGTTCCTCTTGGAGCAGCTTTCTCTTTCCCCAAGGCTGAAGACTGAGAGCAGCATCCTAAACCTCTCCGGCTCCCTCTGCCTGGCTTCCTGGCTCTCCCCCTTCCCCGCCGCCCCCACTGTGCTGTCTATCATAGAGGGCTGCCCTGGGGGAGAACAGTTCTGCTCTCCGTTGGCTCCTCTTCTAGAGACCCAGACAGTCACAGAGTTCTGGTGATGAAAAGCCCCGAAGTCTGAGGAGCAAAAGTTTTCAACTTCATTTCTTTGAGAATTTCCTATACCTTAAACCTGGTTCTCTAAGTCACTGGACTAGTACATAGATGGTGTTATTGTTATTTGCTATCTATTTGGAAAGTAGATAAGTAAAGTGATACTTATATTTTCCAAAACAAACATTTTTGTAACTATAGATCTCAGTAGATTAACATACATAGTTGCTAGATTTGGAACATAAAATTTATCTGTCAAGATTTTGGTGAAATTGATAAAGGGAGTCTTCTAATTTGCATGTTTCTGAAGTGTTTAAATTTCATTTATAAAATTTTATGTGTTACTTTGGTAATGAAAAAATAGTTAAAGTACTTATGGAGGGCTGAGGACACAGCTCAGCGGTAGAGTGCTTGCCTCTGATGTGAGCCAGACTTTGGGCTCCATCGCTAGCACTTTTGAAAACAAACAAACAGCAAACTTCTCTACAAGACCACGGCATCTGAGAATAGATATAGAAATAAAAGTCTCATAAAAAATCTTTATCTTGTCCCCATTTCTTTTAAAATTTCTGCTAGTTAATATTTTTGTAAACATTTACTATTTTAATGTACAGATAAGAGTCTTGATGAATGTGAAAAGTCGTATAAGCACTAACATTAAGTCGGACCAGCACTCTTCCCATTCCTTCATTCTACGCCTTTGTCCACCTCTGGGATTGTGTTCTCCATCCCTGTTTATGCCTTTTCCAGAATGTCATAGAAATGGAACCACAGAACATAGCTTCTTTCACTTCACATAATGTGTTTGAGATCTGTCCATGATGTTGTATGTTATCAGTAGTTCTATTCCTTTTGTTTCTGAATAGTATTTTATATGTGTACACTATAGTTGGTTTATCCATCCCACTGGAGGGACAATTGGATTATATCCAAGTTTTTTTTGTGTGTGTGGAACCAGGGATTGAACTCAAGCCCTTGCACTTGCCAGGCAAGCACTTATTCTACTGAGCTATCTCCCCAGCCTATTTCCAGTTTTTGATAATGACTAAGGGTCAACGTCTAGGAGCTGTTTTTGCTGAATCACGTGCTATCAGCTTGTGTACCTTTGTAAGAAACTGCCAGTTCTTTCCAGGAAGACCACATTATTTTGTACTCCCACCAGCAGTTCATGAGAGTTTCAGTTGCTCTCTGTCCTCATCAACACTTGATAATGTCAGTTTATAAAAAAAATTTAGACCTTTCTAGCAACTGTGTAGTGGCATTTTGTTTGACTTCGATTTTATTTTGCATTTCCCTAATGACTAGTCATCTTAAGCACCTCTTCATGTGCTTATTATTTGCCATTTATAGATCTTCTTTGGTGAATTACCTTTGTTCAGTGCGCGCGCGCACGCGCGCGTGTGTGTGTGTGTGTGTGTGTGTGTGTGTGTGACTGAGTATCACAACTCAGGTTGCTTTGCCCTGAGTTGCATCCCCAGGCCCTTTTAATGTTTTTGAGGTACATCCTGGTATCTCAGCTTGATTTTCTGATCCTCCTTCCTCAGCCTCCCAGAGTGCTAGGCTTATAGGCACGCTTCACTTTACCTGGTTCTTTGCTTGGCTTTCTAGAAGTTTTAACCATTCGGAGGTCCAAGAATCAAGAAATGATTATTCTTTTTTTGACAAATCTTATTAAAACGTCAGAATGAGAATAAAACTTAAAGTTCATTTAAAATAATTATTTTTTAAAAAACATTATAAAAATATCACCTATGAGCAACAAGATACAAATACTAAGGAGGAGTCATGAAACACGGAGAGCCGGGACATTGCTGTGCCTGCTCCTGCTCAGTGTCCGCCGCGGACGTCCTTCTGTCTTGGGCTCGCTCAGCACTTTCTCCCTGCCCCGCGCCCCATGACCTCACGCGCTCTGAAGGCTACTCCGAGCCAGCACTGCGCGTCCAGTCCCTCGCTCCCCTAGCTCCAGCCCGCTTTGTCCAGCTGCCTCTTAACTCTTCCAGGTTGTAAATAGAATCTTGTGTAATGCAGCGATCTCGGTTTTGGCCCTTGGTCTTGCTCTTTGTCCAGTCTTTTTCATTATAGGAAGTGGACGCCGTTCCTCCACTGGACAGCACCACAAGTCTCCCTCTCCTTCAGACCTGATGTTCAGGCCTTTAGCGGGGTCCCTCGAAGTGCCTTGCCTGTGACCCCCGCCCACTGGTGCTGTCGCCGCGTCTGGTTTGCATAGGCCTCGTCTCCTGGCTCTGCTCCACACGCGTGCGTCTGGCATTCTGATCTGCAAACAGTAGCCTTAGGATTATTTAAAGACACAGATCATATCTTCTCCTTCCCCAGCTCTCAGATCACACCAGGGGCCTTAAAAAAATCATAATCTTAATCAGATCTGTATTATTTATTTGTTCTCAGCTATAAGACCCTGCCTAACCTGGCTTCAGCAGATCTCTTCAAAGTTCTCTACCCTGTGACACTTACTCTTGCTCACTTCTGCTGTCAGCTGTTATTTGAACGCATGTTCATTCACCACATAGGGCTTTGCATGTGTTGGTCTTCACCTGGGGTCTTGAGTGCAGGGAGGCGCTCACCTGCTGAAAGGTCCCCTGCCATGGAGGAATCTTCTTTCATGTACCTGCCCTCGTCCCACCTTGTCCTATCTTCACATTCTGCCTTATCGTATTATAGAATTTGCCACTACCTGATTGATTGATTGATTGATTGATTGATTGATTTACTGTCTGCCTTCTTTGCTGAAATGTAAGTTCCACGAAGGTGGAGCTTTGACCGGTATCCTCACCTTCAGGGGCAGAAGCGAGGCCATAGAGGAAGCTTGGCGAATATTGCAGGCAGGTTTGCATACAGCTTAGTGCCTGCAGATTCCTGTGTACCTGTTTCCCTCCCACTCCTTGCAGAAGTTACCACTGTGAAGAGCGTGGGAACCAGCTCTCTGAACTCCCAAAATGCGCTCAGCAGTGCAGCAAGGTATCTTTTTAGGATAATGAAAGGTGTTTTATGCCATACCTTTTCTCTCTTCATCGTATATTTAGATATTTTTTCTAGTAGTTCATCTGTTTAGGTAGATATTTTTTTTTTGAGATAACTACATACTTCAGGCTGTTCTTGAACACACTATGTAGCCAATCATGGCCTCCACTCGTGGTTGTCCTCCAGCCTCAGCCTCTTACGTGCTGGGATTAAAGACAGTCCACAGTATAGACTACCACAATTTACTTAGTCATTTCCTTATTAATAAGTATGTGCATCATGTTCACCTTTTCATAATTATAAACAAGGCTGCAATGACTCTTTTTTTTTTGAACCAGGGATTGAACTCAGGCCCTTGCACTTGCCAGGCAAGTGCTTGTTCTACTGAGCATCTCCCTGGCCCACTTATACATAAATCTTTGTACACGTGCACAAATAGAATAGTTAAACTGTAGCAATGCTTCTTAAGAACATGTTATATACTACTTTCTCCTCCTAATAACTTACACTATTTTGCACTACCAGTACCAATATGTGTCTGTTTCTCCACATCTTTGACAATGCTAGGTTATCGTCACACTTTCATAATATTGTCCCATGTCAGTAAAAATGGTCTAAACTGAGTGGTAAGATCAGTGGTCCAAGAGGAAGGCAGTATGCAATGTGTTAATTATTGGAACTGTCCTACCAGTTTGATTTGAAACTGTCTCATTGCTTTTTATTTATCAATAAAATTATCGAAAAAAATAATAAAATAAAATAAAATACATGAAAGAAGTCACATGGGGGAGAAAGATTTGTACTAGTAGTGTTTAAACAAGATATCATGTCTGCATGTTGTGCTATGAATAACTACTATGAAAACAACAATATGCAATGTATTGTTGTAACTGTCCTACTAACCTGTTTTGAAGCTGTCTCATTGCTATTTCTCAATGAAATTATTTTTTTAAAAAAGAAAAAGGTCAGTGGTAAAGCACTTGCCCTGGGTAAGTGAGGTCCTGGGTTCAACTCCCAGCACTGCAAAAGAAGAAGATGATCAAAAACTTGATTTAGAGGTAGGAAATACACATTTTTCTAGGCCAATAAGCTCCTGTTTCTAGATTATAAATTAGCCTGATTAAAAAAAGAAAGCTTGTCCCTTCTGAAAGAAATGGAGTAAATTAATGGAGAAAAGTGACTTGAGGTGAGAAACATCTGCCTAGAGATCTGAAACCACAAGCCCTGGCTCCTAACTTTCTTCCTATAAAATATTCCCCAATTATTTTTTCTTGAAAGAACCAACAACACAAAAGTTCAAGTATTAGAGTTGTCTGGAGAGTAAGTGGAGGTTGTAGCACTTGTGGTGAGTTATTGTTATTTGATAACTTGGTGGTTTCTGCTGGACTTTCTGGGTGTGCACTCGAAGAACAAGAGAAATTTCCTGTTTTGGTGGCTAGGACTGGTGTTCAGAACGGGGGCACAGGCATGAGGAGCAGTGCCAAATCGGAGCAGAGAGCTGGCTCGCCAGCTGCACCCAGGGCTTCCACGGCGGCTGTCAACTTTAGGCCAGACCTAGCTTTTGCTTGCTTATAGTCCATCTTTGGGGCTGTGCAGAGACCCAAGGGGCACCTGAATCTTCTCTGTGTTCGTCAGCTCCCAACAAGAGAGGGACAGTTTTGCGGCATCAGCTATTAGAGTTTGAAAGGCTCACTGCGGTAGCCCCTTTTACTACCCAGGTGACAGCACTGAAGCCCAGAGAGGCAAAATGACACATCGGGATCAAGACACTCCAAACCCGGTGTTATTAAGCAAAGAAGTGAAAGAGGTTTTTCATTTGAACTTCAAAGACTTAGATTATCAGGCAGAAAAACATTTGCTTTGAAATCAGTGGAGTAGATGTGGAATGTGAGAGTGTGCACTGTCTCACTGCACCGGGTCTCCCATCCACCATGGCAAACTGAATCAGCCTCCAATCCTGGCCTCAGCCCGAAAGCTCACCTGCAGCCCAGCGCTGTAAACAGCCAGTCATCACCACTCTGAGTTCTCATGTGAATTACAATCTGTCATCCCCCTCTTCTAAGTGATCTATCCATGTGATTCATGGGTGGTGCTAACAGCACTGGACTTCAAGCCAGAAGAGCTTGGCTTGGCCCTCGAGCTTAGCTACACTATTTCAGACAAGTCATTAACTTTTATGAGACTATTTGTGTCAAAAAGGAGGGAGCTGAATTAAATAATCCTTAAGCATCCTTCAGCTTGGAAAAATGGTATGGTTTAAAGCTCATGGACCTCTCAGTCTATCAGTTCCATTGCAAACAGAATTGAGTAAAGGCCACAGGTGATTCTTGAGAAGTTGGTACATCTTGAAATTTGGAAGTGTATATTTCTAGACTCTTCTGATTCTTTCTTTTCATCTGTCTGTCTCCATTGACATATATCCCTGAAACCAGACTTTAGGGACTCACCAAAGGGAGAAGGGGAACATTCACTCACATCTGGAGGAGTCACAGGAACCTCCTCCTGGTGAGGTGGATGTGAACGTTCTCACACACTCAGCTCCTCAGATCTCTCCCTTGCTTACCCACCCTGAGTTTGTAAGGCTCGTGTTGTTTTTTTCTCCCTTCCTTTCTTCCCTTTAAGCCTCCTTACGTGCAGAAGGCCCTGCCATCAGGCAAGTTTCAGTACGTGGGCTTCTCTGGGCTCCTAGCCTCGGCCACCCCCGTGCCCTGTGGTGACCTACATCTCTCTCTGTCTTCCAGGCTCCCCTTCCCTTCGGGCATACCCTCTGCTCTCGGTGATCACCCGGCAGCCCACGGTCATCTCCCACCTGGTCCCCACGACTCCAGGAATCGCCCCCGTCTTGTCCCGCCATGTAGCCACTGAGGCTACATCTGCTGAGGCCCAAGGTGGCGAGGCTCTAGCCAGCAGTGAGTCAGAGACAGAACAGCCCACGCCACGGCAGAAGAAGCCCCGCCGGAGTCGCACCATCTTCACCGAGCTGCAGCTCATGGGCCTGGAGAAGAAGTTCCAGAAGCAGAAGTACTTGTCCACCCCAGACAGGTGAGGATGTGGGGAGGGGACTCTACAGGGCACGCTCTTTAAAAGACTCATTTGTTCTCGTATGGGACATCTCATGACAGCAACTCTTTCAGTAATATATGACACTATGAGAGCAGTCATAGTTTTTGTCTCAAGTAGTCTCAGCCTTGGGGTAGCAGGATGCAGTGTCCAAGAATCCACTGCATTTGCCCTGAGTCCGCCCATGGCCGAATGTGTACCCGTCATTCTATTCCACATTTTAACTGGACCACTCCACTATAACAAATGCGGGAAAATGATAAAAATGGTTGTCCAGGCTCTCAGCTGGGAACAGGGCTTGTTTTTTAAGCCACTTGCACTTAGAATCAGGTACATTGGAACTAGATCTGAAACTGGGCTCCGTGACCTCAGTCCTGTCCCCACCCTGTTAGCCTCTGAGCTGAGTCAGTTCCTGGCCTAGCCCTTGATGGGAAGTACTAAACTGACCCTGTCATAGTGAATCTGATGGCTGTCAAGTCAGAACAACTTGGCAGGGCCCAGGTGGAGTTGGAACAGGGTCTCTTCTAAAACGTTTTGAGGACCAGCTGGGGAGACTGTGATCCTTGTTTTCCTTGAAGGCCTCAAAAATCTTATCTCCTCTCTTAAGTTACTGTCTTAATTGCAACATATGCAGGAATGTGTGTCTTCCTTGTTCCTTGAACTCACTTGGGCTTAGCTGAGCTAATGTGTGATCCTTCTTATTAGGAGGGTTTCCCAGGCCATTTTTCTCTTCTTTTGCTCAATGCTTTGTCCCTAACAGCTTCAACAAGTCCTACCAAAGTAATGGGAAGGAGACTCAAGGGAGTTTCTAAAGCCATTTTATTTAGTAGTATGATAAGAAAAAAAAAGTGAAAGAGGAGTCTACAGACCGTCATCTGCAGACAAAAGGGGATTTGTCTATTGAATTCAATAACCAGATACCACTACTATTTGCCGAGAGTTTCCTAGCTTCTGGCTGCTGTGGAAGGTGTCATGGGTCCAAAAACTGGTAGACAAGAGCTCTGCTGTGAAAGAGATCATGGGTGAAGAATGACACAATAGCACACAACAGGGTGAGCCAGGTATTAGGGCCAGTATGGTGCTAAGGGCTGTAGGAACCAACAGATATTGATGTGGATTAAAGACAACTCTTGGAAAGAGGTAATGCTTAAAAAGAGTTTTGATTCAGAGGGACTAGCACACACAAATGGCACAGAATCAAGTTTTGTTGGACATAGCAAGGGAAGTGCACCAATAGAGACATCGCCAACTCACGGTGGGAATGGGGACATTGTAAGAGGTGGGGCTGACGAATGAAAGGAAGACCTCATTTCCTGGCTCAGAAATCTGGGCCTCGCTGCTTAGGTAGTCAGCAGTCACTAAGAGCCAGAAGTGATGTGACAGTGCTAACATTTGAGAACCAGGACTTTGGTGGCACCAGAACTGATGGGTTAAGAGAAGCAAAAGACGGAGGAGGGAAACCAGTTAGGAAAGGATCTGAGGTGCTGAGAGTAGAACAGAGAGGAGAAAATAAATGGGAGAGAAAAACTTGAAGATGGAAAGGGCAGAACTGATGGTGGAGGAAGAAAGGGAACAGAAAGACGAGACCACTATGGTTCCTGGATTGGGCCACCAGTATGTAAGGACATCATTCAGCGATGCAGCAAGAAGCCAGGGGGCAGGGTGGGCTTGGTGAGGAGTAAGTTCTGCTTTGGGTTTACACACTTGGGTGCCTTCAGACAGATATTGTAGACAGGTTTGTGCGTTGGGCATTCAGCTGGGCTTTCCAGACGAAGCCCTTCTTGGATGCGCTGGCAGACAGCTGAGGGCCTCGTGGGCCTCCGTGGCCCTGGGCTTCTTGGGAGCTGCCTGGTGGTGCTGTGCCTGAAAGGCTTCAACACCCAGAAGTAAAATTTCAAACTTACTTTTCAGAAGCCAGAGAACTTTTTGCAGAAATGTTAACTGTCAATAAAGCTCTTGGGGCTTCCCCTTACCTGTCTGGGCACCTCTCAGGTGACCTACACAGAACTGATTCACTTGCCTGGGGAGGAGGACATATCTGGTTGGCTTGCAGCTGCTGCCTGAACGTGCCCTCACTGACGTTCCTCACCTCCCTACGTGACCAGGGCCATGAGCACGCCCTCCTCCCACAGCTCTTCCTCTGTGTTTATTTCTCTGGTTTCCTAGGTGATTCCATTTAAGTGAATATGCAGGGAAGTGAGAATTTGTAATGGTGGCAGGTAATGAGAGAAAGCTGATGACAGTGAAATGTGTTTCTGTAGCCAGAGTGAGTCAAGGATGCATTTTTCCCAAGTGAGCTAATACCATTTGCTAATGCAGTGGCAGAGCTGTGAACCTTCCATTGACTAACGCACCTGATGGCCTCAGGTGAACTGGGCTGGGGAAGGCACTGCCAGAGTCCAGGCAGGACCTGTTGGACTGCTGGAGCCCAGGAGGCCCAGCACATCAGAAGCCTGCAGAATGGTACCCTGGGTCCTTGATACTCAGTGAACAACTGTCGGGATGCAGAGCTTCATTAATGGGAAAAGCTAATCACGTTCAGTCCTAGGAATTTATTGGCTTCTTTCTGTTAGTTACTTTCAATAAAACTTTTAGCTGCAGTTTCTCTTCTACAGAGATGGTGGCTATATGTTAATGCAGAATTAAGACAGGTTCTGAAGTCTGTCAAAGGCACGCTCCGCTTTAGAAATTTGATGTATCTGCTCTAGTCAGAGCAGGGGAGCTGCTGAGAGTACTAAGTATCAACACTTGGTACCTTCAAGACCAGTACCCATGGATCCTGCCAATCAGTAGATGCCCTTGAGAAGAGAAAGCTGCAGCTGAGAACTGGCACTAACTGCTCCCAGTGCTGAGGCTGTCTGCATGGTTTTGTGTGTCAAGTGGCAAGAGACCTGCAAGTGGCTCCTCTCGGAGACCTGGGGCCCTTCAGCGTGGTAGCACCGACCAAACTCTTTACAAGTCCACACTGCTTCACTGGGCACATTGGCACTGCAGGGAGGTAGCAAATATTGCCTCAAGGAGCTGGCCTTCCAGGTGGGGCTCATATGGACCTGGGGTCCAACCCACATGGGTCAGAGGGTATGGCTCTGAGGACTGGAATTGGCTACAAATTGCCTTTCCTTGCTACTTTCCTATTCTGCACTTTGGTTGTTTGTCACTCCCTGGGATGTAGCACCCTGCATATCTTTCTGATAGATCTGACTTGTACAAAAATATTGTGGGTGGGGCTGTACCTTGTTACTGCAGGTGGTGTACAAATCAGATACAAGTGGATCTGAACCCTGCTCCACCTCTTAGTCCTCCAGAGTCTGCTTCCAGGGTCAGCTGAGCGATTCTAGTTAACCTCACTATGAGGAAAACATAAGATAGTGCATTGCAGGTCCATTGTGTGGTGCTCAAACGGTCGGGAGGTGGGAATCACACATGTGAAGAGACTGAAGACAGTTGAGGACGTGGGACTATCTAGCTGGTTGCTGGCTCATGGGAGGAGGCAGAGGAGAGGGACCACAGGAGCCAGAGGCTTCCCTGCTGGAGATGGGCCTTGAACTGGGTCTGGACTGGTGAGTAAGATTCTACAGATGAACAACTTTACCTTTCATTTCAGTTTGGATTTTGGGTCAAAGTATTCATTTCCTGGAGGATCTGAGTGATTAGAGCAGGATTTTGTAATGATGGCTCAGACATCCTTTGTAAATCAGTTGCAGACTAGAAATATTTTTGAAATGGGGACTGCCTCAGCTGTTCTTGGGGTGGCTGCCTGTTCCTTGGCTTCCCAAAATTTCTTCCATAGGACTTTTGGAAGGAAAGAGAAGCCCCTTGGGGAAGAATTAGCTTAAGGGGACAAGTCTAGCATGGAGCAAGTGCCTGGCCTTAGCAAGCAGGCCCCTGTCTCTCTTGCCTTCTCCCACATTCTTCATCTTTCCTTTGCATTTCATGTCTTCTAGGTTGGATTTGGCTCAGTCTCTGGGACTCACTCAGCTGCAGGTGAAGACCTGGTACCAGAATCGCAGGATGAAATGGAAGAAAATGGTAAGAAAGGAAAGTTGGCCTAACCATGTGCCAATCCCAATGGGAAAAACTCTTAATACAGAGCTGTAGGAGGCAGGCAGGACTTTGGTGGTTTGGGCTGTGAGATGGGAAGACCTTTTGAGATGCTGGCTGGGAAGGAGTCAACTTGAACTTGACCTAGATTTCTTAACCCAACGGATATTCTTTTTGAGTTAGAAATCCAAGAACGATCAAAAGCCTCCTAGCTGCTAGTTTGAACCCCATCTGCTGACCTTGTCAAAGGCCTTGCTTCCTGTCTCACCAACAGCTAAGAATAGAAGTGTGTACCTTGTCCCCCTCCCTGTAGTGATAGAGAGCTCATGTCGTCCCTGCAATGCAGAGACCCTTACACTTGGGGGCAGCTAAGTTACTTGGGTAGCTAGCAAGTCTGCAGGAGTCTAGGCCTCCTTCCAAGATTCTGACTGTTGAACTTGTGACAGGGCTGGGGACAGACATGTCAACAACACTCAGGTTATTCTGAGGTGCATGACCTAATGACTACTGTTTCTGTACTATGGCTGTAGTGCTTTTTTGATAAATGCTCCCATCCTTGATTTTTAAATGTACTGAGAACAAATATCTCTACATTTTGTCTACATTTTGAAAGCAACTTGATTTCATTATTGTCTGCCCTTCTTTTCTTTTGGAAAGCACTTAAACTCAAATTTCCCAAAGCAGTTGACTACTTAATTTTCTATGAGGGTAGACACCAGTACAGGTGTTCCCTGACATGAGACGCCCCCCAGCCTCACCCACGCTTACTGACTCTTTCTGCTCCATATGGACCAGAACACCATGCCTTCCTCAGGATAGTTCAGTTTGCTAACATATCTGGTCACAGTTGTATTTTGTGGTATTGTAAAGACAGGAAAATGTCATCTTTCAACAATAAGCAATTTACAAGTTGGGACTTTCTTTGCTTATCCTTGGTACTGCCCAATAGTATTGAAAGGGAAGAATAAACTACATATTAATGGGCATGCAAGTGAATATTAATGGGAAAAATTAGAAAAAAAATCAACAAGCAGCAGTTCTTATATTCCCAGAAAGAAAATCCTGAGCAGATTCATAATCTCCTTTGGGGGATCCTGATTTGTGACGGCTGTTTTCAAATGGAGGTGACTTAGCTCAGGAGGCTGCTCACAAAGCAAGGCAGAGACACTAGTTGCATGGATAAACCACCACATGTGGTATAAATAAACAGAAAGAACATATTTTGTGTCTCCTGTGAGTCATGCCTTGTCCTGGGACTATGGGAAGTAATGAAATAAAATGTAACCCTAGTCTTCATGGAATTTATGACCTCGTTAGGAAATGCAGGCAGCAGAGGAGAGGACATTAGTATGAAGCCCTGGTTTTAGACTGACTGACCTCTTATGAGTGCAGCGGAGAGGTGCTGAGGAAGGTTGGGAGACAAGTTGAAATTGGAAGACCAATGAGATTCAGTGAAACAGCCAGCCACTGCAAACACTCCGCAGCGCTACGCACCTGAAACTCAGGGTGGAAAGCATTTGGGGGACTGTTCTCTGAAAGAACCAGACTGGGGAGTGAGGATTGCTGGGCCGCGTTCCCAGGCTCACCAGTCCCTGGCTGGCTTGGGGCAAGTCCCTTCAGAGCTCTCCGCAGAGGCTCCACCACCTACTCCAGCTTCGTCAGTCATCGTCATTGGAATCGGTGTCTCCTGAGCAGCAGAGGCATTGTTCAAATTGGTTATCAGTAATCTGCTCATGAGTCAGACGACTGAGGCACTGACAGCCCGGCCTTGCTGCTGGAACCGCCCAGTACCTGTAGGAAGACGCATGCGCCTTCGCCTCTGACGTCACTTGTTTTTCACCAGCCACTGTGCTGCTGACAGTTTGTGGGCTGGTTGGTAAATACTTATGGATACCAAATAAATCAAAATGGAAGTATCTCAGCAGAATTAACCTCAGAGAGTGTTCTGGGCCAACTAGATTCAGGAACCTTTAGGAAACACAAGAGGCAAGCTTTTCATTTCACACTAGTAATAATTCATAGCTTCATTAGGCAGTGCAGATGCAGAGACAAAGAACGAATCTGACTGTTAAAAAATACAATAAAAAAGGATGGACTTTATACTATGTAGAGAGACCAGGACAACTGTGGGATGATTTATGAGAGAGAGAGAGAGAGAGAGAGAGAGAGAGAGAGAGAGAGAGAGAGATTGATTCAGAATCAGGACAGAGAAGGGAAGAATTCACAATTCCCAGAAGAGGCACCACTTAAATGAGTTTTAGTGGATAAACAGAAATGTGCGTGATGAAAGTGGGAAGGAATTCAGGTAGGAAGTAGGGACAAGAGTCCTTGAGTGCACTTAGGCATTTCAAAATGGCAGGCGCTACCTGTGAGGGACTGTGTTCCACTGGGAATCTGGAACCTGACTGCCTTGGAACAGCAAGGCATTGTTGAGATTTGGATTGCTTCATCTGTTTTCCTGGTAAAACTCTTTCAAGGCTATCTCTTCAGGTACTGAGAGGAAAAGAAAAAGATAATTGGGTAATAAAGATGTCTCAAGGCTAGTAACCTAATTGGAACTGGAAAAAGATTAGCACTTGTTTCTCATACTTATTCACACGGCTGCCAACGACTACCTGCCAAAACCAAGATACCATCTTCAACTAGTTTTGACTGGTCAGCATTTGTAATCTATAGCGGGTTGGGTAAATTTACTCTTGCACATTAGATGGGACACTCACCCTCTATTCCATTTCTGTTGACATTAGCTCCAGTAGGATCCACAGGGTTTTGCAACAGGCTGAAAGCATCTTATTATGTGGTCTTGTTTCAGCTTTAAAATACAGTGAGATGATCCAAATGGATACCACATTCCTCTCCCACTTGCAGAATTTGTGTGGGCCACACACCTCCCACCATCATTATCTTGTGCACTGAAAGTCCCAGATAGCCGAGAATTCTGTGAAATCATTACCAATTACTATCTATGTAATCTTGGACAGGTTCCTTAACCTGTGGGTGCCTCGTATGGAAAATGACTAACATGTATCTTATAGAGTTGTTTTATCAACTGAGCTAATTTCTATAAAACATTGAGAACAGTGCAGGCCATGTAGGATGAAGCCAAGTGATGTTAGCTGGCATTATTATTGTTGTTATTTATCTATCCCCATAATCCATATCTTAAAAGAATACAACCTTTTGGAGGTTAACATAGATTAAACTGAAAAAAATTCTATGGGTTTCTGGGACCCTGAGCTATTCTCCTGGATAAGAGTAGTCCTGGGTGTTTGGCATTTGGGGTCCTGTTTGAAGTGTAACAGAGCATCCTGTTTTCGGGCTGTGACAATCAGCTAAGGTGAGCAGTAACGTTCTCGGAGGAGATTTATGCTGGAGCATCCAGACTTGTTTTTCTCAGCTTCATGGACCTTCCATCAGTTACATGGCCCATGCACTTCTAAAAAGCCACAGATAGGAAAAAGGAGCAAAAGGCATGCAGGTCAAGAGGCTACTGCTCAAAGTCTGCAGGGACGTGGGACAATTGCAGATAAGCGTCAGACACAGGAGAAGGAGTATTACATTTTCTGTGTCCCTTATGTATTGTACAGAATAAAATACTGTTAAAATGCTGTTAATGGGAGCTAATATTGAATTCGAATAGTTAAGGGTGCTGTGTTCAAATTCCAGCTCTTGACTTATTCTTTGATCCTGACAAGCCTTTTCTATCAGCTGTTTCCTGTCTCAGAAGGAAAGCAAGGAGAAGGTTCCCCTCTGCCCTGATATTCTCCACTCTCTAACCATACTGCTTGTCCCCCACCTAAGTACCGTTAAAAGGAAGCAAAAGACCATCTTCAAATCCTCAGTGGCAGAGATTTGAATGCCTTGCTCTAGAATTTGGAAGAAAACTGTCAGCAGCCAGAGCTAATAAAAGCAGATGGTGTGCTATGTGTTTCTCCAAGAAACAAAGAGAAGCATAGGATATCTGGTTCAGTGTGTGTCTGGCATCACTGGACCAAGGGGGCAAATCAGTTCTAGGAATAGCTGGGGAGGAGGACTCCTGGGCGGAGGGCTGCAGGGTGCACAGGAGTGTAGTTCCTGGTGCAGAGAGGTTGGAAGATAATTGCATGTCTCAGGTGTGCTTGGAAGCAGGGGCCAGAGGTTGATGTGGAAAGCAGCCAATAGTGTAGTTATCTCCTAATTATTGCTTGCACTGGAATGTTTTATTCCATTTAAAAATGGTCTGATTGTTTTGATTTCTTTTTCATGCGTAGGAAAACAGCCAGATGAGATCGATCCAAGTTGTGTGGGTGGTGTTCTCTAATTGCTGGGCTGGACTTTCTTTTGCCAATTAGGTGGCTTCCTTAGACCTGCCCTTTTAAAAACATGATTACTACATGGGGCAACTTACTTTTGTATAACCTCTTTCATACCCAGTGGAGCTGCTTTCAACAGGTAAATTCCATCTTGGCACACTCAGGCACTTTCAAAAGCCTGTGCTCAGACTGAAATCAAAATCAGATACTGACTTACCTGAAAAGGAGTGCAGGGACATCTTCTCCCCAGAGATGTTTTCTGTCAGCATGCATACCTTATAAAAAGTCTCTTCACAACTCTGTGTTAGCTCTTTAGGTGCATTCAAACAGACAGAGTGGATTCTAAAAGGAGATGTTTATTGGAGAACATACGGTTTTCCTCATACTTGTACACAAAAATTAATCCAAAATTTATGATAGAGCTAAATGTAGAAACTAAAATTATAAAAATCTTAGAAGAAATCATGAATAAATATTTATAATATGAGATTAGACAAACTTTCTTTGATATGACACTGATGGCATAAACAACAACAAAAATCAAATTGAACTTCATGAAAATTGTAGTCTTGTGTACTGTGAAGGAAGTCACCAAGAAAGTGAGAAGGCAACCCATAGAATGGGAACGAATAGTTACAAAGCTTATATCTGATAAGGAACATTTAAAAATATTTAAATAACTCTTAGAACACACTAAGAAAGAGATAGCCAGCTTTAGAAAGGGTAGGAAAGGATTCGAATAGACATTCTTCCAAAGAAGATATACAACTGTCCAATAAGCACATGAGAAGATCCTGAACTTGATTAGTCATCAAGGAAATGCAAATGAAAATCTCAATAAGAGACCACTTTGCAACCACTGGGATGACTATAATCAACAGGTCATAACAGCAAGTGTGGTGAGGATGTGGAGAGCTAGAATCTGTGCACACGGTTGTTCGGAATGAAAAATGGTGCAGCTGCTCTGGAAAAACAGCCCTGAAATGTTAATATTGTTAAGCATAGAGTTTTGGTATCATTCAGCAATTCCATTTTTGGGTGTATACCCACGAGAAGTGAAAGCAGGAACTGGAACAGATATTTGCATACCCATGTTCATTCTATCATTATTCACAATAGAAAAAGGTAGAAGTGACCTGAGTGTCCATCAACAGAAGGAGGAATAAACAAACACAGTATGTGACTAAAACCAAAAGTCCTTTGCTTATACACAGTGCAATAGACGAACTTGAGAACGTTCTGCCAAGAAAAAGAAGTCAGTTACAAAAGTCCGCATATCAACTCTTTTCTCTTTCTTTCTTTCTTTTTTTTTTTTTTTTTTTTTTTTTTTGTATTTTAGGGAAGAGTCTACAGGGTGTTCAGGGTCTCACTGCTAGATAGGACTTGTAGAGATCTGCCTGTTTACAGCCTCCCAAGAGCTGGGATTACAGAAACACACCACCACCACCACACCCCAGTTGTGTCTCAGCACCCTGGGGGCAGGGCAGGCACAGCAGGCCCTGGGAATCGAGCCCCACTTTAATCCGCTGAGCTTTTTGCTCCGCCCAAGTCCACATATCAAATGATTCTATTAATATGAAATGTCCAGGATAAGCAAATCTGTGAAGAGAAGAGACAGAATTGATGGTTGTCTAGGGCTGTGTTCAAGAGGGGGAGGAATGCAGAGTACCGCTGACGGGCACGGAGTTCCTATTGGTGGTGACGAAAGCATTCTAAAGTCGCATTGCGTAGGAGGTGACCGACTTGGTGACTGCACCAAAAGTTACCACACTGTGCACTTGAGACAGCTAAACTGTGTGAGGAGTGAATTACAGCCCAAAGCTGCTCTGTAGAAGCACTTGTGGTTTGATAGGTTGCTGTACTCACTCTTAAAATTCAACGTGTGGAGGAACTCTGCTGTTCTTGAAGAAAAGAGACATTGTCAGTAGATATTACTGACTGCCTAGAAAGTTTATTGGAAATAGATTTTCCTAGGAGAGATACAGAATTTGTCTTCCAGGAACTTCCGTATGACTAGGGGAAATAACGTGAGCAACTGTAGTGCTGCAGTTTGTGTCTGGAATGTTCCTTAGAGACCCATGTTTAAAGGCTTGGTCCTCAGCTTGATGCTGTTGGAAGGTGATGGGTCTTTAAGAGGCAGAGCCTAGTAGAAGGGAGTTAGGTCACTGGGCATGGACAGCATCTGCCCTTTCCTGTCTCCCTCTCTCCCTTTGCCTCCTGGTCACCACGAGGTGAGCAGCTTCTTTTTCACCATACTCTTCCTACTATGATATACTGACTCGGTGCAAGCTCCAAAGCAATAGACGAAGTGTCAACAAACTAAAACCTCCTAAAATATGAACCGGAATAAAGCTTTCCTCCTTCTAAACTGACTTATGTTAGGCATTTTCTTACAGAGATGTAAAGCTGACTCATAGAGTAAAAGGAACAGAGATCTCTCTCACTCCTCAGTCTCTGTTGACTCCAGGTCCTTCTCACTAGCTGCCGAGAAAATCAACTACATCAAGCCAGGTTTTGGGAAAAAGTACTGTCTGTTACATTCCAAAATAAAACATTAAATAGAAAAATTTACCCTTTTCTACATGAGGGATTCTTGTGTAGAGCACAAACTGGGTTAACAAATGTGCAAGACCTTCGACATCAGCAAAGGCCACTTGGGGTGCAGTTCTTCTGCTTGCTTTGTGTGTCCCTTCAACTCTTTGGAAATGTTAATTAGAAATGTTGATTTGTTCCATCGCAGTTATCAAATACCTGCTGCATGCAGAGACTCAATGGGAGAGGCAGGCAAGCAAGCATGCAGAGACAGCTTTTAATGAAAAACTCCTAGGGCACATGCAAAGAGAACTGGACTGTCATAGGGAAGCAAGCCAGGATTCCAGGAGAAGCCAGGCGTGTTCTAAGTTGAGGAAATCTGCCAGTCAGAAACTCGTCTAGCCCTCTCACATATACTACCTGCTGGCTACCCTCAACTCACCCTGTGAGATTTCTATCTTCATGTTTCAGATCAGAAAACTGAGATGGCCTCTTTAAAGGACTTTCACACAAACAAAGCTGATAAATGTCAGAAACTATTTTCCTGACTCTCAGCATTAGGATGCTTTTTACCATATTTTATTACTTCTTTGAACAACACAAAATGATATTTTTATAGCTTCTTTTTTTCTGATATTAGAAACACTTATACACAATCCTTGTTGAAAATTTATAAAATACACAAAGAACACAAAAAGATAAAAAAGTTTTCCAAGATCTAAGCACTATAAGCTGTATAGTTGTCTAATGTATAGTTGTGTGATGTATAGTTGTCTAATGTATAAATTAGACTCTGTTAATAGACCGCCTTTTGAAAAAATATACAATCAGAGCAAATTAAATTCAGTGGCTAGGTTAAATGATGATCTTATGGGGAATTGTGGTCTGGTTCTCATCCAGTTTGGTTTTTGACCAGAATCATGGAAAGAATTAAGTTCATGAACTGAAGCACCACTATATTTGTAAGATTTTCAGTGTCTTTAGACACCCTCCTATGTAATAGTATGATGATTATCAAATATTCTTTCTTTGAGACATACTATAATTGTCTACCCAGTTACATGGCTACACTCTAGGGTACCCCCCCAAAAGAATCTTTTGCTATTATAACTGATAATGTAGTGAACATTTTGAACTTAACTTTTCTTTCAGTCTTAAGTGCCATTTTAGAATTTATGCTAAGGAATTTCCATGTCAAAAAGGTTTCATATTTTGGGCTTTTGATTTGAATTCTCAGATAGTCTTAAAAAGGTTGTATTAATTATACTTTTATATTAGGGTATAATTGTTTTCCCTCTTGCCATAAACATTGTCCTTTTAACTTGTCAACATGACTTAAAACATTAATGTTTTAAGTTTTATTTCTTATTGAATTATTTATTTGGGGGACATGCAGGGACCCACGATGGAGCTATATCCACAGCCCCCTGAAGTTGTTTTTCCTGTGTAGGTGATCATGTTAATAACTGCCCAAGTTAGGATATTGACTAAAAGTACATGAAGCCCGAAAGTAGACCACAGGAGAGGATCACTCTAAAAATGTTTTGCCAGATCCTGTACCATTGCTTGTGGGAAGGAAGGTTTAGATGCTGTGTGAAGTTGTATGGAGAGTGGGAAAATGATGGAAAGGAGTTATTTCTTAGATTCTGTAACATTTTTTTTTCTCAAATAGGTTCTTAAAGGTGGACAGGAAGCACCCACAAAACCTAAAGGTCGTCCCAAGAAGAACTCCATCCCTACATCAGAAGAGATTGAAGCTGAAGAGAAGATGCACAACCAGGCCCAGAGTCAGGAGGGCCCAGAGCTCTTGCAGGGATCTGAAGAGCCCTGTGAGGCGCAAGAACTAAAAGCATGTGATGTTCCCTTGGAAGTGGCAGAGCCGCCAGGCCAGCCCCAGGAGCTGCCAGGAGCCTCTTCCAAACCACCGCCATTAAGCTAAAATAAAACTCTTGGGGGGAAGGGGAGACTGGGAAGAAGGAAAAAGTGAAGGCAGAGAGACCAGGGTGAGAAACACCTCTAACAGCCAGGCCAGCTTGCCTCTCTCCCACCCACTGTTCTCAGCGGCACCTTCATTGGAAGCATCTGAAGAAGACTTGCTTGTCTCAGACTGTCCTCTTCCTGGAAGGCTGCGTAGTAAGCCATACATGCCCTTGATTGAGAGAGACAGTGCCTTGAGCTCCTGCCCCCCAGGGTGACAGCTGCAGGGCTGGATAGACACGGCACACTAGCCTGCAGAAGGTCTCGCCCAGCTGCTCCTTGACCCTGGGCAGCCAGTGGTTAAAGCTGGCTAGAGAGGAGGAGGTGCTTGGACAGCCTGCCCAGGCTCCTGGCTGACTCAGCACTTATTTCTATAGTTTTAAAAGAATTTAATGTTTTGGGGGGTTTTTTGTGGGGGGAGGAGGAGTGGGCAAGCAAAAGAGTTGGAGGAAGGGAGGGATAAGTTCTTAGAAATGTTTCTGGGTAACATTGTTTGTTTGTTTGGAGACATGTGTGCCTTTGTACCCGTTATGATAAGATGGTCAGGTGACCAAGAATTGATAAGCTTTGTTTTTCTTGCTTCTTTTAGTTACCCTCCCTGAAGCTGCCAATGCAGATATGTTAAGATAACTTTTATTTTTTAATTAAAAATAAATCTTGCAAAAGGGTTGAATGTTGTTTCTTCTGGGGGTGGGGTGTGTGTGTGTGTGTGTGTGTGTGTGTGTGTGTGTGGTGTGTCTCTAACTCTCCTGAATGCGTTCTATGGGAAGAAACCAGAAAGACAGCTAGGCTCCCTGATCCTTCTTGCCTCATCTACAAAACAAAAGCCTGGGTCAGGCCACCTGAGCCCTGGTGCCAGGAGCCTTGGAACTCAGTGTGGGGACAGGCTTGAGGAAGAGGCAGTGCATCCACTCGCCTCACAGGCAGCTGCGCTACATTCTGAGCTTCCAGCTCTGACAATACTTTTTAAGAGAGGAAATGTGGGGGCCGGGGAGATGGCTCAGCGGAATAAGCGCTTCGCTGGCAAGGGCCTGAGTTCAATCCCCGGTTCTGCAAAAAAAAATAAAAAATAAAAAAAAAAATAAAAAAAAAATAAAAAATAAAAAAAAAAATAAAAAAAAAATAAAAAATAAAAAAAAAAATAAAAAAAAAATAAAAAATAAATAAATAAATAAATAAAAATAAAGTAAAATAAAAGAGGAAATGTATGTGTAAGCTCCCAAAGTCAAACTTCATGAAAAGAAGTCATGCTTCTGTACTGTCTTCTTACCCTATATCTTATAGGTAATCATTTTTTTGGTTCCTTATTTATCCTTCCACTTTTTTATGAAATATCCATTTGGACAGAAGACGGGCTCTGGAGCTTTTGCAAAAGAAGGTTTGAGAACAACTTGGTTGAATCTACTTAGTAACTTTAACATTAAAAGCGCTATCCCAGCTTGCAGTACACCTTGGGCTAGATTGTGTGCCTAGCATGTGTGAGGCCCTGGGCTTCATCCCAAGCACTGCAAAAGGAACAAGAAAAGGAACAAGAAAAAAAAAAAGTAAAAACAACAGCCTATTTTTTAATAACACCGGGAAAGATGTGGGCACCGACATTTCCGAAGGGAAGACTGTCTCCCGCCGCCCTCCCTCCTCCCTGTCCGGTTCTCATGGGCTCTGGCTCCGAGGCCTGATTTCCCAGGGGTCACCTTGGGGTTGTTTCCATGATGCCATGAAGGATAGAGTGCCCAATTAGTGGATGCCAGTCACTCACTGCGCAGACGTTCTGCCAAGTGGAGGCATGGAGAACACCAACCAGATTTAACAGGGACCTCGACCAAGAGGCAGAACCTGTTACTAGTGCTGTAAAACAATCATATAATTCATTTCAGAGTTAAACAGGAAATCTCTGCATGCTTTCAATCACCTGGCTGCCTGCTTCTCCTCCTTAATGCGGACAATCAGAGAGGGACTGGAGTTTGGACATGGCCACAGCAGTGCTTCCGTCCCCTTTGCTGTTGGGCCCCAAAAAGAGAAAGCAGCCTTTCTCTTAGCTCTCGTGAATAGACAAAGGAGTTAAGGACTTGGCCTCTGAGAACCAGTTTGCACAGACCACACCTCACTGCCTGTGCAAGGTTGTTTGTGCTGAGGGTGCAGAAAGATCTCTCCCTCACCTCTAGCCTACCCCGCAGTACGATTTCATGGCCAGACTACCAGGTGGTGTCACAGTGAGGCAGCGTATATACAATGGCTGAGGACAGCAGGTGGCTCTGTGCCAGGTTCGTCCCATGTTGCAGGAGCTGTTCTGTCCCATTCATCCTGCCCCAGAGAGGCCTTCTGTTTGGATGCTGGCTTCCTGGGATGAGCTTTGGTCTCTTTTTCTGAGCTCTCATGGTGTCTGGTAGTGACTGTCACCGAACAGAACCTTGTGCACACGCACACTTGCTAGTGCGGCTGAGTACTGGCTCCAGGTTCTTGACATTCAGGTCTCACTCCATGGCCTGTCCTTTTGGGTTTGTTTCTTGCTCCTCGGGGTTGAAGATACTTTACTGGTGAATTTAAGACCTGAGATTATCTTTCCTTGTGTTCTGGAGGGCCCAGCCTAAGGTTCTGTCCCTTTGTAAGCCTCCAGCCTATTCTCCAGACTCAGGTTGCATGGATTTGCCCAGTGATTCAAACAGGGACCAGGCTTGGTCTTTAAAAATAATCTTGGGCACTGGATTTAGGGGTTGGATTTAGCCCAGCACCTTGCATATGTTAGGTAAGTGCTTGACTGCTGAGCTTCATCCTCAGCCATGAATATTTTAAATTGGCAAATAAAAGTTTTACATATTTAGGTGTCATGAAATGTGTACATGTTATGGAACAGCCTTATCAGGCAAATTTGTGCATCACATACTTAATCATTTATTTTTTGTGGTGAGAACACTAAAATCTACTCTCTTAGTGATTTTTCAGTGCGCAGTATGTTTATAGTTATCTTGTGCAACAGATCTCTTGAGCACATTCCTCTTTCCTAACCTGAATTTTGTATTCTGCAGCCAGCAGCTCAATGCTTGCTAGGCAGTCTGTACACTCTCACCTCCCGGCCTCACTGCAGTCTCTGGTGAAAACGATCTACCTCTATTTCTGGGTGGTCAACTCTGAGCTTGCGGGAAACCAAACTGGATTTTTTTGGATCCTGATACAGAGACACCTTGGCCTCTTCTGTTTAGTAAGGTCTCTCCTTTAGGAGACTGGGAGAAACACTGTATAGAGGGGACAGCGAATCTGTCATGCAAATGCTGCTGGCTTGTAATGATTAAAGCCCAGATGCTGATAACTGCTTTTCCCAGCTTTCTGCTGTGGCGTTCTTGCATATTCCCTGTCTCTGAGGGGAGGTTCAGATCTCAATACGAGAAGATATAGAGCTCACTCTACTCTCATAATGATTAATATTGCAGCTACAAGTGCCACGATGCATCTGACTGTGCCCAAATTAGGGAAGAAAAAAGTGACATGCTGATTGATCCCTTGAAATCTCTCCTTCCCATGCATACAGCCTCCTCAAAGCCCACTCCTACTGAAATCCCAGCTATCATACTTGATGAGAAGGTGTCTATAAAACATGAGCTCCTCTTCTCCACTCATTGGCCATTAAATAAAATGTCCTCTCCATCCCCAGAACTGCTTCCTCATGTGCGTGTGGAACCAAATACAAGAAGACCTGCAAATTTGGTAAATGGTATTGAGCAGAAAACCCTGCAAGTTGGATAGCAAAGTGAGGTTAATGTTTTTCTTGGGTCCTTGCAGTTGCTCTCGAGTCATGCTGAGAGCCAAGCCCAGGGGATGATTCACTGTTCCCTGCAGCCCTCATCATTAGGGTGTCCTCATACTTTGTGATGGAACCACAGTTAGTCTTAGTATGGGAATGCTGATGGCTTCCCTGACTCAGCTCCCACATGGGCATCGTTTCTGTTAGAGCACAAAGGAAACCTGGAGCAGGTCCCAGACTGTCCACAGCATCCCAGGTCACCCATCTAATCATGGGCTTGTGTTCTGGGCACTGGGCACTCCAGATTGCTCAAAGGTCATCGGCAAGAATTTGCTAAGACACAACACTCAGCCCTCAGTAACCAAATGAGTGCTATGGTATAAGCCATGAGTCTTCAAACTAGGCTGAATAGATGAAAAACCAGCATTAAGCAGGGAAGCTTTGAGTTTTTCTAGAACTGCCTTCAAGTTGAGGTCTGAGTTCAATGTGAGCCTTTCTTCCCACCGTAGAGTACTTAGAGTTGACCATCGTTTCATGACCTTTCAATTTCCTTCTGTTCAGCTTCATCCCTTGCCCCATGAGGCAGGCCTGGGTTATAACTGAACTAGGGGTCTGGGCTCCATCCTTAACGGAAATAGTGCTTTGTCAGCTGGCCTGGGTGTCCACCCAGCATAGATGCAGCAGTCACTCCATTACTTGCATCTGCCTTAAATGCCATCCTGGGCCTCCCCCTACTCTCTCTCCTGCCCATGTCCATGACTAGGTTATTTTCTCATCCTTGGAAATTTTCTGTGCATGTCCTTCAGTTTCATCCCTAATTCCACAGGAAACTCCATTTTCAGGCTCTTGAGGCAGTTTGTGCTTGTATTGCCTAAAGCTCTGAGTGCCATCTTTACGTAAACATCTCCCTTCAGGGCCACACTGCTCGCTCCTCCAATGCACAGAGGTATCTATTCCTCCTCTTGGGCTCTTTGAAGTCAATGTGCTCTCTGTCCAAAAGACAAAGTCCTTCCCCTACCCACATTGCCACTCTTCCTCACACCTTTTGACGTCATACTCTGAAGTCACCTCTTCCCTAATTAACTTCATCTCTTCTCCGGTCCAACCTGTTCACTCCTCTCTCACCTTTCCTCTTAATGCACCTTTTGTAACTACCACTGTGGTTCTGCCATTTTTCCAAAGAGGACACAGATTCCTTTTGTTTCCCTAATAGAGTATGAATTCCTTGAGGCTGTTGTTCAGCTCATGTGTTCTCAGTTCTTTTTCTCTGCAGAGGTCTACAAAGGCCTAAGGATTCTGGTTTCCTGATGATTTATATCTTGGAGGGCTGGAAGTTTGTGCTTTCTGTAGTTAGGTAGGTAGAGCCCACTGTAGTGAGCCTTGAGGCCCCCAGTCATAAGCACCTCTTCTGATCTTTGGCCACCACCAGAGCAGCATTCATTGTCCTAGGGCAACAGGGTGGCCAAAACTTCTCATCAGAGACAAGAAGGAGCTGGACCCAAACAGCTCTGCTGTCTGCTAAGTGCTCTCTGTCTCCAGTGGAGCATTGCTGGGCCAGTTTGCCCAAGGGAAGCTGTGTGGCCAGAGAGTCATATTGGAAAGCCCTTCAGGACATGGGGCAGTTTACTGCCAATTATACAAGCTCCTTCTGAGAAAGACATTCAAAGGGCTCTGAAGAAAAAGCCCTTGTAAGATTTTCCCTAAAAGAGGTCCAGAGCAGTGTTGCAAGCGACAGCCCAAGGAGGTCATCTCTACTGAGGCCTTTGTCTAAAACAAAAATTAAAATCTTGTCTAGATCAAAGTGATCTGGTGACGGATGGCAAGGCTAGCTTGGCCTGTGACATTAAGAGGCGGTTTACTGCAGGTAAATTCCTCCTGAAGTGGCTGGAGGGGCTAGAGCAAGAGGTTCAAGATGTACCCAAGACACTGTTTTGCGGATTGGAACCACATCTTCAAGCTGGGGTGGACATCCTTTCTGTTTTGCAGAATGGAAAACTGGAAGAGACATTAGTGACTTGAGACCTCCAGGTCCCCAAGGCCTGTCAGGGTTGGAAGCCAGAGTGGGCAGGGCTTCCTGTAGAGCCATGAGTAGCCTTCACACAGTTCAGCCAGCAAATATTTCTTCAAAATTTAGTTTGCACCTGGTCCTGTGTTAAGACTGGGATGGAGGGGCACAGAGGGAGGGGAAGAGAGAGGATGAAGCAACACATCTTGGCCCTCCAATGAGCTAAAAGCTCTGGAGAAATGAATAATCTAGTGAGTGTGGGGATGGAGTCAGGGAGTCCAGCCAGAGTTTCATGACATTTACATCTTGCCTGACTCTGTGAGATAGCATTATTTCTGGGCACAGAAGGTAATTCATAGAAGACATATCTCTAAGCATGTCCTCATCAGGCCTGCCCTGCTGAGAGAGGGTTAATGTCCTAGGTAGGCCCCTTGTGCACCTGGAAAGGTGATTAACAGAAGAACAACAGTGTTTGTTAAATTCAATCAAATATGCCTCTAACCCCAGATTGTCTCCCAAATGCTGGGTGGAGGGTGGTTTGGGATGGGCAGAAAGATCCTGGCAATGCCATTTATAATCTAGGTGTGGATCCTGAGGAGAAGGTAGCGCAGCACCAGGCTGGCTTTGCTTCAACGCAGTTTGTCCTTGCCTTCCCTTGCTAATTCCTTTTCTATCACCAGGTATTCCCCATTGTGGAGGTGACCTCCACTGGGCTGCGCTGTGTGGTTGTGTCCTCCTCTTGCATCTCCAGGTCAGTCATGGCCAGGAGGGGCCAGGTGGACACTGCCTGCTGAGGGGCCATGTAAATCACCATGACAGGCTCCTTTCATTCCCACCAGCCTGCCTCCTTTCTTTCCCAAGCCCTCTCCCTTCTGTTTATTTTTGTTGTGGATTTATTAGACACACAGTTAAGCGCCCATTTATTTCTGTGAACTGTCATCATGCCTGCTCCATGAATAAGATCATTCACTGACAAAACCCTTTAAACATTTTTGTAAAAGAAGGTGGGGGAAAGGAGAGGCAAGGAGGAGGAAACAGTGCCCCAGGTCAGTGAGGAGGCCAAGAATAACTGAAACCCAAGCAGCAGCCGCTCCTGCAGCTCAAGAATGCAACAAGGGCCCTCAGAGTTGCCTCGCGTTTACCCTGTTCATCAAGACATGTGTCATCTCTCCTGAAGGATCTGGGGTCTAGAGTTCATTCCTTTGTCTGGGCTGCTGGGGAGCACACAGTCAGGGGCAGGCTGAGTGGCTGCCACACACCTGTTTAAAACGGTTGCCAAGAACCTCAGGGCATGTCAGGCCGAGTCCTTGCCCCCTTGGGATTCGAAATGAACTTCCTTGATCCAAATCCAAACCATCCCAATTCTTCGGAGCTTTGCTTCTTCAGGTGGCCTTTTCTCCCCAGCACCTGGTTCCTTAAACATGCAAATTGCTCAGCGGAAAGTAGCAATTTCCAAGTTCAGTGTCTTTTTAATGCCTCATGACTACACACCAGGCGCTTCTTTCCATCATCACATTAATTCACTTAGCAGCGTGATGAAGTTGGTGCTAACACTGCCTTCATCTCAGAGGTGGGGCCACTGAGACTTACTGCAGTTAGTAGCTTGCACCACTGTTTACTCTCTCGTCCTCTCACTTAGCCAGGGCTGACTGACAAAGGAGGCTGAGCTGGCTGACCCTGATCTCACAGCAAGGCATGGGTTTCATGCAGAAGCACAGTAACAGGACTGTGTCCTCCCTGCGTTAGGGATGTGGTCATACACACCAGCAGGGGAGGGATGCAAGGGGAAGCTGCTGAGCACGGTGGATGCTGCCTTGAAAGCTGCAGGAAGGCTGCACTCCAGCTGCAGACACAGATGCTGCTGCTTCTCCACACTTTTTGGAGTCATTTCCGGGACCTCAGCAACCTTAGTGGCCTGACCTTACTTTTGCTCCTCAGCAGGCCTGGAGCTAACCTTCCTTTCCTAGATCCTCCTCTACCTGCTCCTGGTTTTGGTTTCTCTTTCAGATATTTATGTCACTTCATTGTCACATTGTTTTACTTTGTGTTCAATGCAAATGAAGTCTGTAGTATGAAAAAAATTGCTATGAATAAGGCACAATTGCTAGCACAATGTACAATCAAAACAGATATTTCAAAAGCAACTCTAAAATGAGGAGTGTTTTCTGACATACAAAAGCTTGAGATATGTTGGGGCTGATCATTGTGTATGGCTTTCTAAGGACTGCAAACTTTGGCTTTTACTATCAAGGCTACTGTGCCTGTCTGGACATGGACATACTAGTGAGTGGACACAGGAATAAAAGACTTCAATGAAAAAAGGGGGGCTGCTGGCCAGATAGCTCAGTAGACTAAAGTACCTGCTTAGGCACAGCCCATCAGCTGGGGTTTGATTCCCAGCTTGCTGTGCTGGCCCCACCCCTGGGACATGCTGTGATGACTGAGACTGGGAGTGGTGGCATGCGCTTATAATCCCAGCACTTGGGAGGCTGAAAACAGGAAGATCACTACAAATCTGAGCTATATAGTGAGAACCTGTAGACCCTGTACTAAGTACACTGAGAGAGAGAGAGAGAGAGAGAGAGAGAGAGAGAGAGAATTCAGTCAATGAATATTTCTAAGATAAAAAGCTTCTGGACTCAAAAGTAGCACTGAGAAACTTACTTTCCAGAGCACAGCCAGCTATAGATTAGTATCAGATCCTAATTATTTAAAACTCCAGTTACAGATTACTCAAAGGTAGCTAGCTAGCTGTGTTTATAATGGTCAGTTAAAATAGTGACTAAGGTGCCCTGCCCCTAGCCAATGCTGCCCTTCATTTGGGCCAACTCATGTGGCAAGCCAAGTGGACCCTAGAACTGTGTATCCTGACACCAACGGATGCTACCCCCACTCCTGAGGTGTCTGCAGCACAGGGCAACAGAAGTGATGACCAACAGACTGACCGGATGGAGGAAGACATCACCACCCAAGAGGAGGGTTTCCAGTCAGGACCCCACAGAGACTAAGTGAGAGATAGCCTTGGGAGACAGGCTAGGAGAAGGTGAGAGTGAAACAGAGATCCTTCCTTCCCCCGCCCCCCACAAAGCACCAGATAACACCTGGAAGATCACATAAGGCCTGCATTCTGTGATGGGAGGCTGGGTTTAGGGGATGCATTGTTAATGGAGAAGGCATTTACTTTGCCTAGTGTTATGTTTATGTCTAGAGCTCTGGCACTGCTGCTATACCCAGTAGAAATGAAGCAGTCTGAAGTACTCTAGGTCAATAGATAGGTGGCCTGTGTTCACTAAAATCATCCTCTTTGTTCTGTTTAGGGGTTCCCAAGGTCTGTTAATATCCTGTTAACTTCTGATGTCATTGTCACTGAATTTACTGCTATAACCTAAATAATGTAGTAGTGGCACTTCTCTCTTCCAATATCTGCATTACCTGTGGGTCATAAACAATGAACCATGGATACACACATGCATGGCATCATAGGAAGTCAGCGGGACAGGAGACCTCCAAGCTCTCCCAAAGCTCCTGAGGCAGGTCAAGGGGGCACAAATGGAGCAGAAAGCAAGTATGAAGTAGCAGAACTACAAAAAACCTATGAGAGACTTTTGTAGCTAAATGGATGCAGCTAGAGACTCTATTGGTAAGTGAAATAAGTCAGATCAACATGTACGAACACTGGATTATCTCGCTAGTGTGAGAACCTAAAAGAGTAATGAACGCCTGAAGGATAAAACAGTTACTGTGAAAGGGAAAGGAAATGTTCAGTGGGAGGGAGAAACTGGGATGAGGAAAAGAATGAATCAAAGAAGGGAAAAAGTCATATCTAGGTATATATACAGAATAGTTTGGAAAATTCTGCTGTTGATTTCTGCTGATCTTTTGATAGGAGCAGTTAATGCTTAGAATTTTTTTTACCCTAATTATTTTCCTCTTTTCAATTGTTTATAACTTTTTTTATTTTAGGGAAGGGTCTACAAGGTGTTCAGGTCTCACTACTAGGTCAGACTCGTTTTGATCCACCTGTTTACAGCCCCCCAAGAGCTGGGATTACAGGCAGGTGCCACCACTCCCAGTCTCAATTGCTGTCTCAGCACGCCCCAGGAGTGGGGCTGGAACCGCAGGTTCTTTGTTATTTTTAATTATTTTTCTTTACATGAATCTTAAATGTTTATATCTGGTAATATGAACAACTATTTTGAGCATAGCATCATGTAATACAGCAACTATTGTTGAATTCCTATTACTAAGTTTAGTGAAATTTTGTATCATTTCTAACACTTTTTTAATATCTCTATTTTGCATTCTTTTTTTAGCCTATAAAAGAGATGAAGAAACTTGATGAGTTCAAAGGGAAAATAGCTGGGGAGACGGCTCAGGAGAATAAGTGCTTGTCTGGCAAGTGCAAGGGCCTGAGTTCAATCCCCAGTTCTGCCAAAAAAAAAAAAAAAAAAAAAAAAATTATATATTCAAAGGGAAAATGAACCAAAATTGCATGGAACTAATTCTTAAAAAATTGGAACTGACCAAAATGGCTCAAAATATGAATGACAAATAAATGAGAGATAAAGAATTCTTAAGAAGATATCAGACAGAAATAAAAAATGTATAGAATTCATAAATTGCATAAATGATCAATGTGAAAACAGAGTGTCTGAAGCTGAGGACACAATGGCAAATTACTCAAGTACTTTACGATGGCAAAGTACCCAAAGAAGCCATGAAAAGAACAAAGGGCCATCCAGCATCCAGTAGGTGACGCTAAAAACGCCATCCTAAGGCTGACTGGAGCTGGAGAAAAGTCAGAAATTAACACAGATGGAATTATTAATATGTTCATAGAAATCACAGCAAAAAGTCCCCCAAATATGAAAAAAGGAACATACAAAGAAGCAAGGTGGGGGCTGGGGAGATAGCTCCGTGGAATAAGTGCTTGCCTGACAAGTGCAAGGTCCTGAGTTTGATCCCTGGTACCACCACCAAAATAGAAGAAGAAAAAGAAAGAAGAAGAAAGAAGAAAGAAGAAAGAAGGAAGAAGGAAGAAGGAAGAAGGAAGAAGGAAGAAGGAAGAAGGAAGAAGGAAGA
>NW_004524712.1:6383099-6402722 GCF_000260255.1 Octodon degus
GAAGAAGGAAGAAGGAAGAAGGAAGAAGAAGAAGAAGAAGAAGAAGAAGAAGAAGAAGAAGAAGAAGAAGAAGAAGAAGAAGAAGAAGAAAGAAGATAGTACAGGGTCTGGGTCTACAGGTTCTCTCTGCACAGATTGGACTTTGTAATGATCCTCCTATTTTCAGCCTCCCAAGTGCTGGAATTACAGGTGCATGCCACCACGCCCAGTCTCAACTGATGACTCAGTGCGCTCCAGGGATGGGACCGGCACAGCACACCAAGGATGGAATCCTGGCCACTGTGCTCTGCCTAAGCAGGTGCTTTCATCCACTGAGCTATCTGGCCATTTCTTTCTTTCTTTTTTTTTTTTAATGCATTCAGTACAGGGTCTACAGGGACTCACTACACAGATCAGGCTCGTAGTGATCCTCCTGTTTTCAGCCTCCCAAATTCTGGGATTACAGGCACACACCACCACGCCCAGTCTAACAACATGAGAATTTCAAAAGCAGCCAGAGCAAAACAAAAAAATCACATACAAAGGCAAACTTATTACAGTTATAGCAGACTTCTCAACACAAATTTTATAGGCTTTAAGAGCCTGGAGTGAAGTGATTCAAGTTGCAAACAATTTCCAACTCACATTAACAGACTCAGTAAAGCTTTCCTTCCAAGCAGATGGAAAAATAAGGACATTTATGTTTTAAAAAAACCCACATCAACAGATATATGAATACTGAGCTGGAACTCCAGAAAATAGCCAAGACATGATGAAATGAGTAAAGCTAGAAAACCAGATGAAAAAACCAACCAAGGTCAATGGATAAACAACAATGAAAAGGACAGAAGAACAAAACAAAACAAAACAAAACAAAACAAAACAAAAAACAAAGGAGCTACCAAAGGGGAAAGAGTTCAGTGACAGTAAATAACACATCTCAGTAACATCTCTTAATGTTAATAGCCTCAATTCTCCAACTGAAAGATACAGATTTGCAGAATGGATCAAAAAATAGAATGCAAAAGCATGTTCCATTCAAGAAACTCACGTAATTCCAAAACATATTCACAGACTAAAAATTAAATGATAGAAAATAATAATTTATATATCAGGGCCTCACAAACCAAGCAGGGGTAACAATCTTCATCTCAGACATGGTAAATTTGAAAGTAAAACTGAGACAAAGAGGGGCTGGGGATATGGCTCAGTGGCACAAGTGCCTATCTGGGAAGCGCAAGGTTCTGAATTTGATTCCTGGTACCCAACCCAAAAGAAGAAAAGATGAAGAAGGTCACTCACTACCTACTAGCCCAGGAAACTTTAATAGAAGAGATAATGCCTATAAATATTTGTGCACCAAATGTTGTAGCATTTATCTTCATAAAATAAACATTGTTGCATAAAAGATCAAATAATAATAACATCATCATAGTGGGGAATCTTCACACCTCGCTTTCACAAGGAGATAGATTAAACAAAAAATCAATAAAGAAATAGAGTTGAACTGCACCCTTGGACATATGATTTAATAGCTATGTGTAGAGGATTCCAACTTACTACACCAGAATATACACACTTTTCTGCAGCACATACTTTCTCTAAAACAGATCACACAGTAGTCTGTAAAGCATGCTTAAATATAAAAGAACAGAAATCATCAAATGCATACTATTAGCCCATTGTGCAATGAAAATGGAAATCAGCAACAGAAAAGATCTTGAAAAACATAGAAGCACCTGGAAGAATGAATAACACAGTCCTAAGGAGCTAGCGGGTAACAGAAGAAAGCAAAGAGGAAATCATAAAATTTCTGGAAGTTAGCAACAATGCCCATGTGACTCACTAGAATCACTGGGACACTGAAAATAGCCCTAAGAAGGAAGTTCATCATAACTAATGCTCACATTAGGAAAACAAAGTGAGCTCAAGTAAACAATCTTAGGAAAAGCCTTAAAATACTTGAGAAACAACAATAACCCAGGCCCAAATCAAAATCAACTAAATTAAGACTGAAAACAAAAACAAAGAATGAAAGAATGTAAGAGCTGTTTCTTGGAAAAAATAAACAGAATAGATAAATCCATAGCTAAAATTAAAAAAAGAAAAAAGAAAACAACAAACAAAACAACAACAACAAAACCCCTCACATCAAGGCAATTAGAAGTAAAAAAGGCAAAATCACAACAGACACCACTGAAATTCAGAAGAAAGTAACTACTATTAAAAAAAAAACTATATCCTAGCTATTAGAAAAATTTTGAGAAGTGGAAAAATTCAAGACAGACAAATTTCCAGAGCTAAATCTAAAAGGCATAAACATGTTGAACAACCCAATGACAAGCAATGAAAAAAGAATCTACCAGTTAAGAAAAAGCCCAGGAACTGATGAGTTCACTGAATTCTATAAAATATTTAAGAAGGTTATATCACCTGTATTTTAATCTCTTTAAATAATTTGTAAGGGCCAAAGAACTCCCAAATTCATTTATGAAGTTCAGCTCCACTCTGATCCAAAGGAATACAAAGACCCAACTAAAAAACAAAACCTCAGACCTATGTCCTCAACAAACACACAAAAATCCTCAACAAGATATTAGCAAATACAATGCAACACATCATCAAAAATATCACATACCACAATCAAGTAAGTTTCATCCCAGAGGAGCAAGGATGATTCATCTTATGCAAATCAATACATCAAATGCATCACAGAAACAGGATCAAAAGCAGATGACTGTATCCATAGTTGCAGAAAAGGCTTTTGACAAAATCCAAAGCCACTTCATGATGAGAATGTTAATGAAAATAGGAATAGAGAACAGAATCTGAATTTGATGAAAGGTATTTATGATAAACAAAAGTCCCAAATCATGTTAAATTGGGAACAACTAAATGCACTCCCAATAAAATCAGGAACAAGACAAAGACGCCTACTCTTACCCATTTTATTCCACATAGTACTGAAAGCACTAACCAGATGAATCAGGCACAAGAAAGCAACAAAATGTTTACATATAGGAATGGAAGAGCTAAATTATTATTAGTTGAAGATGACATGATATTGTACATAGATGATCCAAATAATTCCACAAAAACTCTAAGAGTTAATATCCAACTTCTGCAAAGTAGCAGGATACAAACTCAACATACAAAAATCAGTAGCATCCAGGTACATCAATCATGAACTTAGTGAGAAGGAAATTATGAAACCAACATCATTCACAGTAACATCAAGAAAAATTAAATATTTAAGAATTAAAGTAACCAAGGATGTGAAAGACCTCTACTAGGCAAACTACAGTACTGAGGATTGAAGAGGACACCCTAAAATAGAAAGGAGTTCCTTTCTCATTAATAGGTGGAGCCAGTATTGTCAAAATGGCTCTCCAAACTGTTCCAGAGTCACTACAGTCTCAATCAAAATGCCAACAGCACATTTCAAAGATGTAGAGAAAACAATTCTGAAATAACCATAAACTTCATATGGAGCCATAAGAGGTGCAAAATAGCAGAAGAAATCTTGGGGAATAAAAGGCAAGTGGAAGGCTCACAATACCTGACTTCAAGCTATACTACAAAGCAACAATGATTTTAAAAAAATAAGACTGTGGGCTGACGAAGTAGCTTAGTGAACTAAGTGCCTGCTTAGGCAAGTACAGGGACTGGCATTTGATCCCCAGTACCACATGCTACATCAGTCCTGCCCTCAGGCGCACTGAGCCTGTGACAGAGTCCTTGGTGGTGCACACCTGTAATGCCAGCACTGGGGAGGCTGAAAATGGGAGGATCACTAGGAGTTCAAGCTCCATGTGAGACACTGTACCAAATATATACATCTTTTAAAAAATGAGATTGTACTGAAACAAAAATAGAAGAATGTGGATCGATGGAACAGAACTGAGGACACAGAAATATTCCTAGGCACATGAAGATATTTTATATTTTACAAAGTTGCCAAATTCATACATTGGAGGAAATGTAGCCAATTCCACAAATGGTGTGTGAAAATGGGAAAACTGTTCTCAAAAGATTGAAATTGGGCCCTTTATCTGGTCATGTACTAAAATAAAGTCAAGTGGATCACAGGTTTAAACATTAAAACAGAAACACTGAACCTATTGGAAGATAAAATAGGAAAATATCTGAAGCTGTAGGCATAGGAAAGTATTTTCTAAACATACCCCCAATGACACAAGAAATAACAGAAAGGATCAACAAATGGAATTAAATTAAGTGAAAAAGCTTCTGCATAGCCAATAATTTTACTAGTAAAGTGAAGAGATAACATATAGAATGAGGAAGTTTACCAGCTATTATTCCTCAGACAGAGGACTAATATCTAGAATATAAAAAGAGCTCAAAAAATTAAACTACCTAAAATAAAAAATCCAATCAAGAAATAGGCAGGCGAAATGTGTTGAGGGCCACCTGAGTGACTCTTCTTGAAAAAGGAGCAATTGGCTCTGCTTTGGCTGAGCCTGACCCTGTTTCCATGTATTGATACGTACAGAGTTGGCTAGGACTTTTCCTTATCCTCTCAATTGGCTTTAAGCAATGCACAGTGGTCTAGCCAAGGTGTGGGTGACAGGTGTGTTTCCCTAGAACCCCCAGCTGCTGTTCCCTAGTGTGAGTCAGGACAAGACAGGATAAAGAGCCAATGTTCCATGCTGTCAACCAGGATCAAGCTTTGAGATAGAAACCATGACTTCCTGGGATTGAAAGATTACACATCAGAGTTGAAGCACTGACCCCCAAAACATTAGATAATATCTCAATTGTGAGATGTAGATTACTCTTTTGGAATATCCTTCTCTCGGCATATTGCAGAGTGAATGCAGGCCTCCTACCTAGCCCAGCTCGCAGCACTCACCTACTGACTGCCATTCTCACAGTCACTCATACTCAAGATGCTCCCTCTTCATGAACGAGTAAAACCAAGTTCACCCTTGGGTCCAGGCCTTTGTTCTGGATAGCCGTCATTAGGGCTGGACTCTGAATCCTGTGGGCCCCCAACCATTTCAGATATATTACTGTGTCTTTATGCCATGAAGATGGGCTGCATTGGAAGAAGTACATTGGAATTATTTCATTACAATTCCAATAACTTTTCCACATGATTACAAATTCCTGCGCCATGATGAGGACTCGGAAGTGCTCTCTATAGAAATGAATGGACACTTCTCAAAGGAAGAAGTACAGATGGCCAACAAAGATACAAGAAAATGTTCAACATCTCTAGCCACTACTGAAACACAAATTGAAATACTAAAATTACATCTTACAGCAGGCAGAATAGCCATAAGAAGTCAAACAACAACAAATGCTGGCATGGCTATCCTGAAGAAGAAACCTGCCTATGTTGTTGATAGGAAGGTAAACTAGTATAACCATTATGGAAACAAGTATGAAGTTCCTTAAAGAACTAAATTTAGAAATTTCATATGACCCAACTATCCTCCTAGGTATCCACCCCAAGAAGACAAAGGCAACATACTACAATGATACAAGCATACTATGTTATGCCATATATTGCAGTACATACAGTTCATAATAGCTCAATCATGGAAGCAGCTTGTATATCTATGGATAGGTGACTAGATAAAGAAAAGGTGATAACCATACATAACGGAATATTATTTGGTTACAAAGAAGGACAAATTTGAGATATTTAGAGGAAATTTAATGTACCTAGACAATATAATATTGAGTGAAATAAATCAGGCACAGAAGGTTAAATATCATATAGTATCTCTCATTTGAGTAAGATAAAGTACAAACAAAAAGCAAAAATTAATGAGTGAGTAGAAGGAGAGAAGGGGATAGATCTTTGCAAATAGGAAGGGATCCTGGAAGCCAAGGGTGAGAGCAGGGAAGGGGATGGGGAAATAAGTAGACTAAAGATAAGCCATGTGCAGGAACCTAACAATCTCAATGAATATAATCATCATATGTCATAAACAGAAGAACAATAATATCAACAAGAACAAAAATGGAGAGATGGGAGTAAAAGAGGAGAGAGGGAGGAGGAGGACAGGGGAAGGGGATTAAAAAAAACAATCAGCATAATGCATACATGCACCCACTTCCCAAGATAATTGTTAACTGCATGTATTGCAAGACTGCAGTACTAATAAAAATAGTGAATATAAAAAGATGAATAAATCACAGAAAGAGCTTAAAATTTTTTGCATGCAGTGCAGGAAAAATTTTTAGTATTCCATATAGTTTATTTTTAAAAACTGTTTCAAGACTTGTGAATATGTAGTCAAAATGGATGTTCTACAAATCTACGTATACTTTATATATGTTGAGATAAAAAGCAGTAAAGTGATTTAGAGGTCATATTTCCATAGCAAGAAGAATCTCACCCCACTTTGGTAATGGGAATGTGTGAATGAAAATGCAGTTTTTAAACATGTTTAGCATATGAGCAAAGACTTAATAATTATCCTCAAATTTGGGCTAGTTTTCGCTATATCTTTGCCTTGGAACATGTCAATTAACACAGCAAGTAAGTGCAAGAGAAGATAATTTTGTTCCTGGGAGTGCAGAGCATGCTGGGCAATAGGAGCTATAGAGCTCAGCTGCACTAAGTTAGTGTTGTTGGAACAACACACAGTGGATTTCCAGTTGAACAGAAGGTTCCTTCTACTGTACAGATACACAGATATATTGAAGCTTTTCATATTATGTAACAATTTCATAGCTTTAAGATTTTATGAGCAGAACTAAACATTCCACATCCTACTCTTTTACTATAGATGAAGATGAAGCCATTTCCTTGTAAGGAGACAGATGTACATATTTCTTGGGCCATGCTGATACATTTACATGCCTCCTTAATCTTATATGAAAAAGCCCATTTGACAGACATATTGATAGTTTCTATTATCTAGTTAAACTCTTGGATGCTGTCCAAACTAGCCACAGTTGTCTCATCACACTACAAAACATGACACAGTCATATGCTAGTACGCCATGTCAGAAGGATGTTGGGGACCCAGGAGCTGGCCTGTGTAGGCTTCCATTGGCCAAAAGGGACAATGCTAGCATCAGTAAAGATGATAACTGCAATGCATTGAAGTACATAAAATGTGTATAAATCCCTATATTCAGGATTTTAAATCCTTTGAAAGAATAGTAAGAAGTCAATTCATCATTTCCGGAGCTAGTCATTAAAGAAAAGCACCAGATGTCTACATTGATGGGGGAAGGTTTTTCATTAAAGAAGATAAAGGAAGAATTAACTGATTTAGAGTGTCAACATAGAGAACCTCACTGAATTAACAAATCTGGGTGATGATTGGCAGTATATGCTAGCATCATAGATACATAGGCACCTGTCCCAATTAAAGTATACAACACAACTCAGGAAGGAATCTTGCAAAAGAAAAAACCCAACCTGATCAAAGCTCTAGATCAAACTATCAACTTAAAGGATATAAAGGAACAGAAACCATGCCAAATGATGCCCCAGAGACACAGTGTATAATATCCAAACAATTTGTCAGTAACACATATCCATGGCCTTTCTTAACTTCCTTCTCTTAGGGAAAGTCTTTACTGATGTCTATATTACTCAGTTTTCTATTATGATAAAAAAAAATACCTGAGGTGGGCTACCTATGAAGAAAGATTTATGCAATTCATTTCTAGAAACTGAAAGAGTCTCTGTTGGCTAAGTCACCTAAAGGAGGTTTACAGCAGCAAAAGCAAGAGGTTCACCTCACTAGAGAGCAACCATGATTCCACAATCCTCTTTCTGGAGTGCCCCCAGTAGATCCAAGGATCTCCTACAAGCTTGTGCCTCTTAAAGTTTCCTTACCACTTCTACACCACAAAACTGTGACATGCATGCCTTGGGGACACACTCTGCCATACCAAGGCCAGAGCAATGCTCCTGCCTCAACAGTCACACTGGGAATCTTGTTTGCATGTATAGCGTATCTACCATGAAAATTACTGTCTCAGATATGCTATCTTATCACAGCTTTCAATTTTTCTCATTTTTTTTGTATTTTTAGAGAAGGGTCTACAGGGTGTTCAGGGTCTCACTACTAGATCTAGATTGGACTTGTAGTGATTCTCCTGTTTACAGCCTTCCAAATGCTGGAATTACAGGCACATGCCACCATGTCCAGTTGCAATTGGCATCTCAGGATTGAACCCTTGCCCCTGTGCCTGCTTTCAGGCACTTTAATCTGCTGAGTTATTTGGTTGGCCCTGATTTTTCTCATTCTTAATTCATATATTTATTCTACAGATGTCACCAGAACCTCCATCCTGAAAGTTAACTTTCTCACAAATTAATGGCTTTGCCCTGTTTTTAATTTCAGGTTAGCACCTTAGATCTCACACTCCATTAATACTCTGGAATTAATTCCCTTTCATGTTTGTGTCATCACGGTAGAGCAACCTCCGTAGTCAGGGTTGAACTCTATTCCTCAGTATCTGCACAAGGTACCTACTTGCCTGGCATGATGGTACATGCCTGCAACCCCAGCACTCTGGAGGCTGAGGCAGGAGGATTGCAAGTTTAAGCTCAGCCTAGGCAATTTAGAGGCTTACTGAGACCCTGTCTCAAAATTAAATGTTAAAAAAGCGATGGGGATGAATCATCGTGTGAGCATCTTGGGTTCAATTCTTAGTATAGAAAAAGCACTTAGGCTTAATGAGGCTTAATGTGGGGGAGATCACATGGCAGCACCCAGGAGTGCCATCCTCGCTTCATATGCTGGAAGGCCTTTTCTCCCTCTAGACTCACTGCATTCTGTCTGCAGTAGCTGTTTCTAGAACCTCTATCACCTCACTCTCAGCAGATGACTTTGCTTCCCACTTGCCACTATACAAGGATGCCACAGACAGGGACTCCCTGACCACCCTGATATCAAACCTCCAACCCGTACACCTGTTCTTACCTGTGGGAAGAACATTTTTTTTGGACATAATTTTATTGATAAACAAATAGCAATGAGACAGTTTCAAATCAAATCGGTAGGACAGTTTCAATAATTAACACACTGCATACATTCTTCTTAGTGGTTAATTGCTGTACAAGATGCGGACTTGATATGCTATTTACAAACACCATTAGAACAAATCATTCTATTTATTAAGAGAATGTAACTATATATCTCTCCTAACCACTTTGAATACACAGATACAAAATGGACATTCATCTGTATCCCCCTTTTTTTTGTTAAGTTCCATTATTTGAATATTATAGGTGTGTAAACTCAGCAAAATATTCTAAAAGAGTCCAGTAGCCCATAATAGTATTGGGTCTTCTGCTTAACTAGCAATGTCAGAAATTCTTGACCCAAGTCCCCAACAGCTCAACATAACAACATGGCTTTACTTCTTATATTTCATTTTTATACTTTTCTACTGGATGGTTAAGATCGAGGAAAAGCAGGACCTATGCAACAAGAGTTGTAGCTTTTGGGTCTGAGAAGGTCAGTGAAATCCCCTCAGCATTCATCCTGCGATCCTGTACCTCTGATTGTAGACCCTTTGTCAGTGTCAGCATGTGGATGAGTCACGGCCATTGCTTGGCCAATGGGCTGTCTGTGAAAGCCTGAGAGAATGTTTTCTCTCCATGTGACTCTCCTTAGGCACACTCTAAAGCATCAATCACTTTCCTCTTTGGCCCTATAATCTCCTTGATCAGAAAATTTGGGACACTACCGAGGTATATGACGTTACAGTACAAGTTCTCATATGTCCTGAGTCTTAATTGACCTTAGAAGGCTAGGGCCAAAATGTTGGCTTTCCTTACATCCCTCCTTTTTCTCTAATTTTGGTCTGCAAACTTAAGTTGTTAACCATCCAGAAGACAAGCTTATTGTTATTATCAAACAACTTAGGCTGTTAAGCTTAACCTCACTGTCTGCATATCAAACATCTTAGGCATAATATGGAACAGGTATTTTTCATCAAGTATTGATATGTGGGAAGAACTTCTTGACCTGTGTTTTGGGCACTCCTTCCCTGCCTTCTGTTTTTTTTTTAGAACTGGGGATTGAACTCAGACCCTTGCGCTTGCCAGGGAAGTGCTTATTATACTGAGCCATCTCCACAGCCCTCCTTCCCTGCCTCCTGGAAACTTACTGGATATATTCTATCCTCTGATTTTTTTCCTCTTTGATCTCTGTGTTTATGTCATAAGTATTATTTTAAAAAGTTTTATTGAGATACAATTGACCTACAAAAGGCTATTTTTTTTTCAGTGCTGGTGATTGAACTCAGGACCCTACACTTAACAGGCAAGCAATTATTCTACTGAGCTATCTCCCCGGGACACAAAAGACTAATATTTAAGGTATATAATTTGATGGTCTTTGTCCCATATATGTACATACAAAACCACCACTGTAATCGAGATAGTGACCATTTCCCTCACTACAGAGATCCCTAGTCTCTTTCTAATCACTTCCTCCAGTCTCTCCAGCTTCTCATTCCCTAGCAACTACTGGTCCTCCTTCAGTTACTCAGATGAGTTTTTGTTTTCTAAAAATTGCTATAAATGAACATGAATTATGTATTCTATTTTTGTCTGGCTTCTTTCACTCTGTGCATTTATTTTGAAATTCACTCATGTTGTTTATATAAATAGTTCACTTTTCTGTTTCTAAGTAGTATTTTAATGTGTGTAAGCAGTAAATACATTTATCCACTGACCAGTTAATGAACATGAGGTTTGTGTTTGATTTTCTATCGTTTCAAAAGGAACTGCTAAGTCTGTCATATTAGTAGGCATGTACCATTTAACCTTTAGTGGCTGACTTGTTTTACTTGACATTTATGGATCTGTTTTCCTATATATGATGCACATTTGTTCTTCATGGCTGAGTAGTACTTTGTTGTGTATATATACACCATATTCTGTTCTATCTATTCATCTATTGATAGATATATAATATCATGATAGCTTACTTCCATGATGTCGCTATCATGAGTGTGGAGGACCACTGGGACAACCCTTTCTGAAAGAAGACAACTTGTCTTCATTTTGATGCAATTTTGCCCTATTTCTGTATGCTGATATGCACAGAGCTGACTAGAGAAATGCTCTGCTTTCTTGATTGGCTTTAAGCAGTGCAAATGGATCTAACACTAAGTGTCACCTAGGCCAAGAGACACTGTTGGCTAGCATTGAGTTTCAGGAAAGAGGCGTTGATGTCCCAGGACAACAAAGGCTGAAATAGCCAACCCAAAATGCAAGATACTTGCTCATACTGTGTTATCCAGATTCCTCCAAACGTAGGGGCTGTTTTTTTTCTTCTTCTTTTTCTATATTTAGGGAAGGGTCTAAAGCGTGTTCAGGGTTTCACTACTAGATCAGACTTGTAGTGATTTTCCTGTTTACAGCCTCCAAGTGCTGGGATTGCAGGTGCACACCACCACGCCTAGTCTCAATCGCCATCTCAGTGTGCCTTGAGGGTGGGGCCGGTATGGCAGGCCTGGGGATTGAACCCTTGGACCCTGTCTCTGCTTGCAGGCCCTTTAATCCTCTGAGCTATCCTACTAGGGGCTGTTTGTTACTGGAATCCAGTAATCTTTCTGCAAAGCTCTCTCTGCACGTTACAGGAGGACCATTCTTCCTCCTGCCCACCCAGCTCCCAGTAATCATGTAGTTCCACCATCCTCACAGTCACTCAAACTACTCCCCTCCTCATGAATTAGGAAAACTCAGGTTTGGCCATGGGTGATGGACTTCATTCCAGGTAGCAATTGTTCTAGCTTAGAAGCCCTTTGGCTCCCTGCAACTGGAAATATGTCTTTGTCTCTTTATTCTCACAGTGGGTTGCATTGAAAGTGGCAGATGGAATTCGCTGACAAGAATTCCAATAACTTTTCTCTGGGATTATAATTTATAAATTCTTTCATACTGTGACAAAGTCCAGATGGGCTTGTATGGTGAGTACTGTTGTATGTCACTGTAGTAGGATAGTTTCGCTTTTGGGTGAAGATACACAGGAGAGGTATAGCTTTGTCAAATGAAATTTCAATTTTTAGTTTTCTGAGAAAGCTCCTACTGATTTCCACAGTGGTAGCACTAGTTTACATTGCCATTAATATTCTATGAAGATTCCTTTCACGTTACAATACATGCAGCATTTGTTGGATTTTGAGAACTGGAAAATTGCCATTCTTACTAGAGTAAGGTGGTATCTCAGTGTTGTTTTGATTTTTGTTTCTCTAATTGCCAAAAATATAGTCTTTAACTATTTGTATTTCCATTTCTGTGAAGTGTTTATTCATTCCACATGCCCATTTTTTCAATATGTAGAAAACTATTGTCTCATAGATAAGCTTAGCTATCCTAATCTGAAATATTAAGACTTGAATCTTATTTCCAATATATCTTTTTATGTATAAGCAAATATTAAAAAATATCCCTCAAAATCTGCAATGCTTCTGCTCTCAAACATTGCAAAAAAAAAGGAACACTATGACTTGCAAACAAGTTCCACTTTGGGAGAGCATTTCATACATTAGACTCATTTGTAGATCTGACAAAGCACATCTTATATACCTTTGCCATAAATGTACAGTGTAGAGGATAAAAAGATGAGGTCCATTCATGTCTGTGAAAGTTCACAATTCAAATGTTAAAAGTCAGGAACTTACTGTATGCACTGAATTATTTCAGGCGGGAGGCTAACTCAAATTCTGCTCTATCTTGGGTAGAAGCAGAAACCTACCTTATAAATATTTAAATATACTATTTTTTTTTCATCCATTCCTCAGGTTCTGGACATCTTGGTTGTTTCCAAGACTTGGCTATCACAAATTGTGCTGCTATAAACATAGGTACACATATATGATGTTTCCAGTTGCTCTGGGAAAATTCCTACTAGGGGGATAGCTTATTTGGATGGGATTTCCAGTCCTAGTTTTTTAAGGAGTCTCCACATTGATTTCCATAATGGTTGCATCAGTCCACCGGCAGTGGGGAAGGGTACCTTTTTCCCCACAGCCTCTCCAACATTTGTTGTCAGTTGATTTCTTTATGATAGCCATTCTTTCTGGAGTGAGATGATATCATATCTCAATGTTGTTTTAATTTGCATTTCATGGGTGGCTAGTGATGTGGAGCATTTTTTCATATATTTATTTGCTTCTCTAATTTCATCTTCTGAGAAGTGTGTGTTTATCTTGGATGCCCATTTCTAGATTGGGTCTTGAAATTTTGGGGCCCTAGTGTTTTTTAGTTCTTTATAAATTCTAGAGAGCAGACCTTTGTCTGAGTGCTTATTAGTTAAGATTTTTTCCCAAATTGTGGGTTGTCTTTTCACTCTGTTGGTAATTTCTTTTGACATGCACAAACTTCTCAAGAAGAGTTCCCAGTTGTTGATTCTTTCAAGTATTACCCATGTGAGTTGATTTTTGTTCATGAACTTTTTGCCTACCCCTATGTCTTCAAGAGTTCCTCCTAAATTCTCTTCCAGGAGATTTAGTGTTTCTGTTTAATGCCTAGATCTTTAATCCATTTTGACTTTAGCTTAGTGCATGGTTATAGATCTGGGTCAAGTTTTAGTTTTTGGCATTTAGAGAACCAGTTTTTCCAACACCATTTGTTAAAGAGGCTATCTTTCTTTCAGTAAGCATGTTAGATCCCTTTGTTGAAGATAAGGTGGCTGAGTGTGTTCGTAGGGGCTTCAGCGTCTTTTAATCTATTCCACTGATCCTCAGGTCTATTTTGTTGCCAGTACCATGCTGATTTTATCACAGTAGCTTTGTAGTACAATTTCAAGTCAAGAACTGTAATGCTTCCTGCCTTGTCTTTGTTGACCAGGATTGCTATTCTAGGTCTTTTCTGGTTCCAAATAAATTTTAGGAATGATTTCACTAGGTCTGTGAGGTACGTTGGTGGTAGTTTGATAGGAATTGCATTAAATCTCTACAACAATGACCATGACTCATCCACATGGCTGACACTCACAAAGGATCTACAAACTGTACTACAGGGTTTCAGGCAAAACTCTGAAGGAGTTTGACTGACCTTGGCAGATACAAAAGTTATATTTCTTCTTATATAGGTCTTGCTTTATCTTGCTCTTAACCATCCAGCAGAAAAGTATAAAATCAAGGTATAAAAAGTAAAGCCATATTAATATGCTGGGCTGTGAAATGCTCAAGTCAACAACGTCTGACTTTGCCAGTCCTACGGATAACCCACTACTATTATGAACTACTGGACTATATTTGATTATTTTGCTGAATTCATGCACCTACAATATTTAAATGACAAGAGAATACCCATCTTTGACAAAACTAAACAAAAAAGGGGATACAAATGAATGACCATTTTGTATCTGTATGTACAAAATAGTTAAGATAGATATGCAGCTACTTTCACTTAATTCAATGAGAAGAAAGATTTGCACTAATAGTATTTGGACAGGATATCCTGTTTGCATCTTGTATTGTGAATAACCACTATGAAGATAACAATATGCAATGTATTAATTATTGAAACTGTCCCACTATTTGGTTTAGAAACTGTCTCATTGCTCTTTGTTTCTGATTAAAATTCATTAAAATATTTAAATATCAGCTACCTTAAGTATACCTTCATCTCCACCCTCAGACCTTCACCATTTGCTGGCTATGCTTCCCAGAGAGTTGTCGGTACTCATATTTTCTGCTTCTTTCCTTCCTACTCGCTGCCTCTTTGGCTCCAATCTGGCCTCTTTGCCATCAGTTGTCTGAAGAAGTTCAGAAAAGACTGCCATGTCCATAAAATGAGGGACAACTCTTGGTTCTCATGCAGTTTAATCTTTCTACACATTTGGCTACCCCTTCGTGCTTGACTCCTCTCTCGTTGGACTTGATGATATATTTCTTTCTTTGCTCTCATTTTATCATCTTGTTCTGGGGCTCCTTTGTAGGTTCATCTTGTTATATACTCAGGTCATTAAAGCCTCATCTCTCCAGGCTCTCCAGGCCTGTGCTTCATCCAGGCTTCTTGTACACATCCACAGCCATAAGAACCATCCATCTGTCCACTCAAGTAGTGTGCTCAGCTGCTGAAAATGCATTGTACTTTGAATTAAACTCACAGCACTCTCTCGAACCTGGTCTTTTTGCCTTCTTGAAAAAAAAAAGCACAAAGGTAGACTGTGCTGTGTTTCTGTGAATGGCCTTATTAGTTATACAGGTCAGAAGTGGCAAAAGCATCTTGTGCTCCCTCTCCCTTCTTGTGTTTTTTACCCAATATACCAAGTGTTACCCCCTTCTCATGTCAAGCTACTGTGTTCTCTTGTCTGCTTTCCTATCTAGCTGTATAACTGGTGTCTCTATACATACCTTTTTGTTTTCCCTTGTGATCTCCTTTCAAAACTGTAGCCTGAGTAGTTATCATAGTCTCTTGCTTGAAACCTTTTAGTTGCTTTCCACTGCTCTGAGGAGACCAGCTTCTGAACAAAATCTGGCACTCACTGGGGTGGCTCACCCTTGCAGCTCCCAGTTCTACCACTGTCCCCTTCCTGTTGTGCACTCAACCACCCTGGCCTTCTCTCAGCACTTCAGAAGTATCATACTGGGCCCCTTGCCACGTTGTGCCCACCTCCTGGAGCACTGTTTTTGTTCCTCCCTGCTACACTACTCGTTTTGTCTCTCTGCCCTGAACTCATGGCTCAGGGAAACCAGCACAGATCACCTTGTCCTTTTTCCTGCTGTTTATCTTGCCTTTGCAGCACAGGAATGCCTTATTCACAAATGTTTCTGTTTGCAAACAGTTGAGTTCACAAACAGAAGCACTCAACAAAACTTTGCTTCTGTTAGAGAAATCTGCATGGACTGAAGAATGTGAACAAGAAAGGGGCTATCTTCTCCAGAACTGTGGAACAAATTAAGTTTGTTAATTAACTGCTGTATTTAACATGGTTTGCAATTACACAACCATTGTGTTTGCTTAATCTCTCTCTTATCTGACTGCGCATGCCTGGCCTGCTTTTGCTTATCATTGTGGCCTCAATACCTAAAATAGCTCCTTATAGCAGTACATATACTGTACTGTTAATATTCTGTTGAATATGTGAATTAATGAATGAATGAATGAGAATTTAGGGCCTATCTTGGATAATGAGAGCCAAATGATAATTATAGTCTTAGTTCCAATCTAGAGATTGATTTTACTCTGACAATGATACATACTGAAAGTTCCCAGGTTATGAAGACCTCAGAGGGTCTCTCCAAACATAACCACAGCTCAAAGTGAAACAAAGTCCCTGCATCTGTTCCCAGAATCTGGATATTCAGGCTTCCTGCCCACCCAGTTATCACTAATGCCAGGAGGTACAGATCTACCCACCTCCCCAGGACTGGCCTTCTGACACTTCTGTGCCACTAGCCCTTCTGTTTAAAGCTGGTGCTCTTGACTTCCAGTCTCATCCCTGTGGCTAGTTTCCAGCATTGGTTATAACTGACAGGACGATGAGAGGCAATTAATTAGGCACCATAGAGCTTTTCAAAAGTAAACACAAAAACAAATGCAACTGTGGAGGCCACAAGCAGCAGCAGCCACTGCAAGCTCTGCTCACCATTGTTGAGTTGAAAACACAAAATTAAACCTGTGCTCTTCGAATTATGCACAAACTACACCTCAATGTGGACGATTTGAAAGTGGAATCTCAAGTGTTTCTCTCAATAAATCTCTTTTAAAATTATTTTAGAGTCAGTTTCTCCAGGAACTATGTCTGGAGATTACTGTAAAGCTTAGCAGGGTTTACAGTGGTGTACAGCAGGTTGTCACCTGTGAACAGCAGCTGCAACTAGGACCCACCAAGTGTACCATGTCACGGTGGTTTATGCATCAGATCTGTGTAGAAAGCAGAGGCATTAGGACATTTTCTGCTGGCCCAGGAGTGACAGTCCCTGGGCCAGGCAATGTGTCTGAGCTGCCTATTCTAGCTGTCACTTTGGGGTTCTCAGGTGCTGTCCCAACACGTCACCTACGTTCCCTTACTTCCGTGCCCTACTGCTTTCTCCTTCCCTTCTTCAAACTTTTTGGGCAAAGAAATATTTTCCTTTAAGCCTTTGAAATAAAAGTGTCTCCTTCCTTTTCTCAGCTACTAACACCAACCTTCCTTCACTCCTCCTTTTAATAGAGCCAACTTCAGTGACTGACACTTGTCCCCCTTTAAGGGAGGAAACACATGCCCACATGGTTTTCCTAGAAACACGGGCTGCTTACAATGGTGTTTTCTTTCTTTCTTTTTTTTTTTTTTTTCGGAACCTGGGATTGAACTCAGGCCCTTGGGCTTGCCAGGCAAGTGCTTATTCTACTGAGCCATCTCTCTGGCCCTGCTTCCTCTGAATTCAATCTTTCCTGTGCAGTGAATGTTGTCTATTTTGTGATGCTCCCTGGCCTAATTTTTGTTAACTATTTTTTTAAAGACATTTTTAAAAGTAGTTTTAGGTTTGCAGCACAACTATGTGGAAATCACAGGGGGTTCCCGTCTGCTCACTCTCACTTTACTTCCTTAAACACCAACACCCCACATTAGCCAAGTACATTGATTATAATTGCTGAATCTATTCTGACATATCATCATCACCCGAAGTCAGTGGGTTACTCTGGGGTTCACTCTTGGTGTTGTACATTCAGTGGGTTCAAACAAATTTATATAAAATGATGTGTATGATAGCAAATATGGCAAATGTTTGCAATTTAAAACTTATTATAATTCCCTCTTAAAATATCCCCTCATGAACACTTCAGATACACTTAATCTCACTCTTCTTGCCACTTTCTGAAACAGCTTTGAAATTTCTTTTATAAATATGTTGAATTGTGCTGCTTTCGCTGACTCAGTGGCCTGAATGGATTAGAAATGTTTACCTTCCATGGTCATTTTTTTGTGCAAAAGCTAAAATTTCACAGTGGTTGATCCACTGAAAAAGGATGAGGACACCTTTTTATGAGGCTGTCTTTCCATTGCATGACACTGGCAGCAGCAATGACAATTTTGACCACATCTTTGCTCACAAAAGTTCCAGAACTGCTTCAGGAAGTGGAAGAGGGGCCAGGGAGATGCCTTAGTAGAATAAAGGCTTGCCTGGCAAGTGCAAGGGCCTGAGTTCAATCTCTGGTTCTGCAAACAAAACAAACAAATAAAAAAAAAGTGGAAGAGTGGCAGAATAAATGTGCTTGAAATTAAGGGAGATATTTTGAGATGAATTAGTGGTAATGTATCCTTTAACGTAATATTTTAAAAAACTTTTTAAATATCTGCTTTATATTATGTTAGCAAGTTATATCCACTATTTTAGTGTCATATGGAGCAGTTTGACTGTCCTAAGAAGTCCTCTATGGGCCTATTATTTTTATCCTTCTTACCCCAACCTGTAGTAACCACTGATCTTAGGACTATCTTCATAGCTTTTCCTTGACTATAATATCATAGTTGGAGCCAGAGAGTACGTAGCCTTTTATTATTGGCTTTTTTCAGTTAGAAATATTCATTTATGTTTCCTCCATTTGTTATGGCTTGATAGTTCATTATTTCATAGTGCAGAATATTATTCCATTTTCTGATTGTACTCAGGCTGGTTACCTGTTCATCTACTGAAAGACATATTGGTTGCTTTCAAGTTTCAGAAATTATGAACAAGGCTACTATAAGTATTTATGTGCAGGTTTTGCTGTGGACATTGTTTTTAATTCCTTTGGGTAAATATCAAGGAGTGTAGTTGCTGGAGTGTAAAAAACTATGTTTAGTTTTGTTACAAAAAATGCTAACCTCTTATTTTTAAACAAAAATTTGGTACAGGATCTCACTACACAGCTTGGACTCATAGTGATTATCCTGTTTCAGCCTTCCCAGAGCTGGGATTACAGGATGCACCACCATGCCTGGTTTCGGTGGCCAGCTTGGTGAGGAGCCAACAGGGCATGTGGTACTAGGGATTGAACCTGGGTCTTTGCCCTTTCCAGGCTTGGGCTGAGATCACAGAGCTATCTCCCCAGCCCACTAAACTCTTTTCCAATGTGATTTTTTACCATTTTGTATTCCCACCAGCAGGGAGAGCTCATTTTGTTCCACATCCTTATTGGCATTTGTTTGTCGCGTTCAGAGTTTTGCCGTTCTAATAGGTACGCAGTGGAATTTCATTGCTTTAATCTATGTGATATTGGGCATCCTGTCATTTGGCTGTTTATCAATTATTTACTTCTTTGTGAGATGACTTTTCAGAGCTTTTGCTTTTAGTATGGTTGTTTATTTTCTTATTGTTAAGCTTTTAGAGTTTGTTATATATTTTGGATAAGTCTTTTACATGCTTCATCTGTTCCTAATATTTTCTTCTAGTTTATGGATGGTTTTCTCATTTTATTTAGTTTTTCACAGAAGTCTTTAATTTTAACGGAATTTATCTTATCCAGTTTTCTTAACAGGTCTTCCCTTTAGTGTCATATAAAGATCATTGCCAAATCCAAGATTATCTAGATGTTATTATTCAAGAGCTTTATGTTTTATCTTCTATGTTTAAGATTCTGATCCAGGGGCTGGAGAGATGGCTCAGTGGTCTAAAGCACCTACTTGGAACAAGCTTGGCAAGGCATCAGGGACCGCGGTTCAATCCCCCAGCACCACATGCCAGCCAGCCCTGCCCCCTGGTGGGCTGAGCTGG
>NW_004524712.1:6402822-6421258 GCF_000260255.1 Octodon degus
TGTCTTTCTGAGACAGGGTCTCGCTATGCAATTCAGGCTTGGCTTGAGCTCACTGTGTATCCCATCTAAAATTCAAATGTGGGCTGGAGAGATGGCTCAGTGGTCTAGGGCACCTACTTGGAACAAGCTTGGCAAAGCCACAGGGACCGGGGTTCAATCCCCCAGCGCCACATGCCAGCCAGCCCCGCCCCCTGGTGGGCTGAGCTGGCCACACACACACAGAGCTGGCCACACACACACACCACACTCTCTCTCTCTCTCTCTCTCTCTCTCTCTCTCTCTCTCTCTCTCTCAAATAAATAAAAAATAATAAAAAAAAAGATTCTGATCCATTTTGAGTTCATTTTTGTGATAGCTCTAAGGTCTGTCTGGGTTTTTTTATGTGTTTATGTGTACCAGCACTATTTCTTGAATATATTGTCTTTTCTCTATCATTTTGCCTTTGTTCTTTGGTCAAAAATCAATTAAATTATGCTTGTGTGGGTCTGTTTCTGGCTTCTCTATTATTTTGTCTATTCTTTCTCTAACACCACACTGTATTGATTCCTATATCTTTATAGTAAACCTTGAAATTATACTGTGACAATTCTTCAATATTTTGTTGGCTATTCTGTTTTTTTGGTTTTTTGTTTGTTTGTTTGTTTGTTTGTTTTTTGCATTGACTCTAGAGATATGATGACCGCTTTTGTAAAGAAAGATAAAGATCAGATATTAAAAGTAAATTTAAACACTCACTTATTGGGAAGCTTTTAAGAGGTTCCAGGGCCTTAGAGGGACCTGTGATACTCCTTTAAATTTGATGACTCCAGATCATTCTTGCCTTATTATTAGTCAAGTGTGTGTAATTGTGGGGAATGCTGACCTCAGGGCAAATGCTTCAGAACACTGGGCTTGCTTCAAGAACTACTTGTGACCCAGCCTATAAACTCCTCCATCTATTCTTACTTTCCCCTTCACCTGAGTTTCTTGAGTTGTCTAGACTCTGTGTCTCCATGTCTTCATTCCTTCCACTGTAAAAGCCCGACAGTGGGGTGCCGCTTCCAACACTTGGTCTTCAGGGTTCTGCCAGAGGTTATGAGTGATTTCAATGCTCAGGTCAGTCTTTCTTGCTTGGTCTCTCTGTTGTGCACATCACTGGACGCAGCCTCTTTCCTGAAACTCTCTTCATGTTCTCCAGGGCCCACACTCTCCTGTTTCTCTTCTTCACTGTCCAGAAACAACTTCAGAATCTCCTTAAGTCCTCTTGTTCTGTTGGCACTGTAAAGATTGGATTTCTCTAGGACTCAGCCTCAGTCTTCCATATTCTAGATGATCTCATTTTCCTCTAAGGCTACAGGTATGATTCATCTTACAACAAGCTCCCACATCCTCATCTTCAGTGTCGACCACTCTCTTGAGAGATCACATCTCCATCTGCTAGTGAAGTAGCTTCAACCAATGTTCCACAGGTATCTCTAGACTTAGATCAATTTTTCTACTTTCCACCTTTACCACTCAGCCTGTTCTCTCTGTGTTTTCTGGTGAATCAGATCACAATCCACTTGACTGCTCCTCTCAAAATCTCAGCGTTGTCTGCAATTCCTTCATCCTCATTAGATTTTCATATCCAGATTGCTACCAAGTACTGCTAGCTGTTCTTAAATGTAACTCCAACTCCTGGTTGTTGCATCCATCCAGGTCCTTGTTACCTTTCACTGAATAGCCTGCCAACCTGGCTCCTGTTCTCTGTTCTCACTTTATCCTTGTTCATTCTTCACTCTGGCCCCCAAAGTAATCATTCTAAAATATCTCTCTGGACATGTAACTCCACAACTTAAATACCTTTAAGGCTGCTGATATGGTGCAGAACAATGTCTAGATCCCTATATGTCACTGGAGAGGACTTCCTGATTTGCTCCCAGTTTGTTGTCGGGCTTGCATACTTCTTTACCCTTCCCACTCCTCAAGAACCCACCTTATGCTCTGGTCCTACCAAACTTCTTGGAGTTCCATGAATAGGTTCAGGCACAATTCGCTTCTCAGTTTTCTTTCCTTAATATATCTGGCTTGTCTCAAATACCTTCTGGGTCCTAATATCTCATAATTACTTATTAACACATCTACACCCTCTCCCAACCCCCACCAAGACTGTAAACTTTTTAAAAGTAAGAACATTTTCACATTCATCTTTGTTTCCCAAGGACAGATACTGGCACCTGGAGATGTTTGCTGAATGAATCATGAATCCACGAGTGAATGGGACAGGGTGACAGTGACTAGCACCTTTTATGTAAGACAAACGTGATGCTGATGTAAGATGAAGGATGCTGAATTAGTTTGGGCAGAGGTGTGAGAAAAGCACTAGGAAGGGCCTCCCACATCTCTCCTGTTACTCTCAACATTTTAAATCTAGTCATGAATGGGGAAGAAAAGCCGAGGGCAGAAAAGCCTGGGGTAGAACAGCAGTGAGGACACACAGGAATTTTGATCCTGCTTCCGCCAACCACCTGCCTAAAACAGTGCCTGTCATGCACTAATTTTTGGACCTCAAATTCCTCTTTTATGAATGAAAGGGGGAGACCAACTGATCTCTTAGGCCCATTCCAGCACCCAGAGTTTTCTGGTTTTAGTAACTGGGATCAGAATGACATGGAAGAAAGAAAGGAAACTCAGAGGTAGGTCAATTAGGAGAGAAGAAATGAGAAGGGAGGGGGGAGAGAAAAGAGGATTAAAGCTTGATTCTTTTTTTTTTTTTCTTTTTCCTGTAGAAGGCAAGAAGTGCTGAGGCAGAAGAAAGATGTAATTTGAACTGAAAAAAAAATGATGAGGACTAGACCTGTAAAGACACCCAACAAGTGTTTGTTTTATATTTTTATTTCTTCAGTGATGGGATGGTTTCCAGGATCTTATGCATTCTAGGCAAGTGATCAATCACTGAGCCACAGTTCCTGGCCTGGAATTTGTGATTTTTGAGAAAAGGGGTGATAGAAGATTAGGAAAAGATGGAGAAGTGGTTAAAATAAGAGTGTGTGGGAGAAGAGCCAGCAGTTCTTGGAAATCTAATTGGTGGGAGAGGCTGAGAATTGTGTGCCAGACAGAGATGTCCTGATTTGGGGGCTTTAATGTTTATCTTGTTTCTGTTGGTACTGATGGTGTTTGCTGTGGAAAGAGCAAAACTTAAACAGGGGGACATAAAGCAGCCTCCCTTCACCTAGATTCCCGCCTACACACAGTGAGTGAGTAACAAGCAATAAAGCATTTGCTGCTGGCTACTTTCCTCAGAGCTGTCTTTTATGACTGATGATTAGAAGGACATTAGAAGAAAGAATACAAACTCAGGTTACAAAGATGACCAAAGAGAGCCAGGTTGTCATGACCCCATAGAAGGCCGTTGTGTCATTACCACCTACAGAGTTTACACTAGGATAAAAGAATAACATAACTCTAACATTGTAAACTCAAGAGAGATAGAGTTAGCTGGGGAAAAAAAACTATTTGAAGGCAACTCTCCAGGAAGCATTCAACCCAGTAAGGCCTCTCTTCTTTCTCTGTCCACTCAAATGAAGTCACATTTGAGATCTTTTCTGCTTTTCTTGCTGTGCCCATGCTGAGTCAAGTTAAGAGGTCAGTTTAATTGGCATATATATTTCAAAGGGGCAGCAGGTCACTTTCAGAGCTTGACTCTAGAAAACCCAGTCTCAGGATAGATTGGAAAGGCCAGGATTTGGAAACCTATAACCAAGCACAGTACTTGGAAGGCAAAATTGGTGGACTCTGCTCTAAGACACCTTTACGACACCCTTACAAAACTGAATGGTGATTTTTTTTTTTAGCTAGTTTGTTCAGAACTGAAATAAAAGGGAAGAAATTATGACTATCAAAAATGTGGAAGTGAGTACAGTTACTAAGGGAGAAGTGAGGCATTTCTTATTTTAAATTCTACATTTTATATGAAATTACTACAGGTCATTTTACTATACACATACACACACTCAGGATTCTTTTCAAGTTAAAAGATGCTACTGCAAGCTTATGGTAGATTTGAAATGGAGATCACATTCAACAGCAAAATGGAATGGAAAACTGAGAAACTTCTGTATTGGGACAACAGATTCCAATCACTGTGAAGCCAGTGGGAAGGATGCAGAAAGCTGGGCAGGTCTGTGTGTATGTACAGCTTGTGGTGCCTGGACAGTTCGATCTTGGTCTAATGTGAGCTTGTTAGCTTTCTTGATAAGAAGGATAGTGGGCATTAGAGTGCAGAGGCAAAGAGGGCAGGCAGTCCTTAAAGGCCATTGGGTACTTCCAGGGACTGACAGACCGAGTCAGCAAATAGAAGCCAGTAGCTTCAAGAAATTTATGGGCTTTCTTTCTTGTCAGTTTCTTTCAGATATTGTAGCTGAGTTTTTGTGTAGGCAACATATTGGGAGGGCAATTGAGGCAGCATTGGCAGCTTGGAGATCTTGAACTGGCTTCATGAGGAGGAGAAGTGTACTGTTTGATGCAGGTAGGGGTTTCTTTGGGACGGAGTTCGATCACCAAAAGGGCATGATTGATAGCAAGCCCAGGGGTGAGTCCTTTGTCCATACTTCTGGAAACAAATCTCTCAAAATTTCAGGATTGTGATTATAAGACATTTAAGGCTGATATAGGTGCTATTTTTGCTCCTGGCCTAGAGGCAGAGTCAATATCAAGTCCAGGACAGGGGAAGCAGCAGCACCGTGGCTGGTCTGCACTGCTGCAAGACACGGAAGTCACTGCCAAGGTGGCTTCTGGGCTAGACTCCATGCCCTGAGGGAGGCTGCATCTTCTCCAGCTCTCACTGCTAGCAAAGGAAGCCCTCCTCGCTCCAGGCAGGGAGGGAAGCGTCCCCGAACCAGGTCTGGAGCCTGAATCTGATGCTGTTGGCTGGACAGGAAGGCGAGTTCTTGAATTTTAGCATAAATGGAAAAGGCAGGAGAGGTTGGGTCTTAAACTTATTGGAGATAAAGTAGTCAGAAATTATCTGAAGTGAGAATACAGAGATGAACAGGAAAGCATGAATCATGGGCAGGAGGAGAATGAGTGTGCACTGGCAAAGAAGTGGAATGTGCATATATGTGCTCTTTCAGTGTGTCCTTAATCCCAAAATATATCTTGCTCTTCCAACAACATTTGGAATTGGAGGCGCAAGGCGAGGAGTTAGGACACTGGGCTTCTTGTTTTCATTGCGCAGACAGCTCTACCACCAAGATGGTCAATGTACCTCAAACCCGAAGGGCTTTCTGTAAGAAAGCAGCATCAGCCTCACAAAGTGACCCCGTATAAGAAGGGCAAGGGTTCCCTGTATGCCCAAGGAAAGAGGCACTACGATCAGAAGCAGAGGGGCTGCAGTGGGCAGGCGAAACCCACCTTCCAGAAGAAGGCTAAAATGACACAGAAGATTGTGCTGGGGCTTGAGTGTGTGGAGCCCAACTGCAGAGCGGAGAGAATGCTGGACATTAAGAGGCACAAACACTGTGAACTCGGAGGAGACAAGAAGAGAAAGGGCCAAGTGATCCAGTTTTAATACTATGCTTAACTTTAAGGCAAATTTGTTGAAGCCATAGAAAGATTAGCTGCAGGAAAATAAATGCAGTAGTAACATAAAAATAATAATTTGAGATTGAGGAAAGCTGTGAGGTTGTCAGAACCTGTTGAGATATTTGTGAACCTATGAGGTATAGAAGAAGCAGGAGATGGGGTGAGAGTAAAAAGTCTAGAATATAGAGTACAGAAGATTAAAAATGAAAAGGTCAAAAAGACTGAGAAAGAGCAGAATATAGTGCAAAAGTTTGAAAAGGAGAATTTAAAATTGGAAAAAACAAGAAAATAAAGATAAAAAATAACCTGATTTGAAACTGTTTCATTGCATTTTATCTTTCTCATTAAAATGAATAAAAGATAAAAAAGAAGATAACATTAATACAGAAGCTGGAACTAAAGAAAAGAAATAGGGGCAAGAGAGAAAAAGTAGCAATTACATCACAAGAAAGAAAGAAAAACAACAGAAGCAATTAAACATCCAGCGGAACCTAGATCGAATACTCCAGAAAAAGAACATATATGCAATTCCCACGAGTCCACTATGCCATGGAGCCTGAGTGCCCACACAGAGCCCCTCTTGCCTTCCTTGTAGATCATCACAGGGAGTGTGTAGTGAGGGCTGTCAGTTTCTTTGAGCCCTTCTTTTTGGCTGTGCTTTGGACACAGTGGACTGTAAACTTTTCTCTCTGTGTTATGATCTGACCATCTCCATTAATAGAAAGGAGACTGTGAAATAACTTTTAGAAGGATGATTTAAAACATTGTGAATCTGGCCAGAGAGAAAGCTCCAGTAAAGTTGTGGACTGCAAAGGTAAAGCAGGGGAAATATTGACTGCTGAGAAGGAACAAAATATAATAGATGGTCTGAAGACATCACAAGAAGCAGCAGGTCCCCATGCCTTGTAACCTCAAAACTGCAGTAGTGAAAGATTTTGCTTTGAGCAGAAAGCCACAGAGCACCATGTTCTGGTGATGGCATAGAGAATTTGCTCCTCAGAATCAGATCCAGAGTCCTCAGTGATCCAGGCACTTGACCCTTACAGCCAAGAGAGAAGAAAGCCTGCCGCTGCTCCAGCTAGAAGCAGACATTGGAGGTGGTTTTAGGTGCATGGAGAATGCAAGAATTGAGAAGGTTAAGAAAGCTTGTTCTCACTTCGGCAGCCCATATACTAAAATTGGAACGATACAGAGAAGATTAGCATGGCCCCTGTGCAAGGATGACATGCAAATTCATGAAGCGTTTCATATTTTTTATAAGAAGTAAAGCCATGCTGTTATGTTGAGCAGTAGGGGACTCAGGTCAACAATTTCTGTCATTGCCAGTCAAGCGGAAGACCTAATACTATTATGGGCTACTGGATTCTTTTGGAATATTTTGCTGAGTTTACACATCTATAATATTCAAATAATGGAACTTAACAAAAAAAGGGGGATACAGATGAATGTCCATTTTGTATCTGTGTATTCAAAGTGGTTAAGATAGATATATAGTTATATTCTCTTAATGAATAAAATGATTCTTGTACAGCAATTAACCACTAGGAAGAATGTATGCAGTGTGTTAATTATTGAAACTGTCCTACTGATTTGATTTGCAACTGTCTCATTGCTATTTGTTTATCAATAAAATTATGGGAAAAAATTAAAAAAAGAAGGCTTCCACCTAGATTTCAGAAGGCCTGGGAGGCCAGGCAGTGTGCCTCTTGGAGAGAAGTATGTGGAACTGTAAGGGTGAAACCAAAGGTACAAATGAAGACTCCAGAAGGTTGAAAAAAATCAGGAATGAGGATCGTCTAGGGAAAGTTGTAAGGTGGGAGACAGACAGACAGACAGACAGACAGACAGACATAGACAGACAGACAGACAGACAGACAGACAGAAAGACATAGACAGACAGACAGACAGACAGAGACAGAGAGGGAGAGAGAGAATTGAAGGAAAAAAGGCAAACAGAGCTTTTTTAAATGTGGAAGGAAGAACAGGTTAAAGGGAGGAGAGGGGAGGGAATGGTAAAGCGTTGAACTTACATTATGTACAGGTACAAATCTCCCACGATGAATGTGATGCCTATGTAATGCAAACCTCTACCAATAAAAAAATTAATTTTTTAAAAGGAAAGAAAAATCACTGTATACTAGCTAAAGAACAATTAAATTATGCCTTCTAACAGGAAGACTTAACACTAGTAAGTATTTATGCATTAAATACTGGAGCACTTGACTTCATAAAATAATTACCACTAGACATAAAATATCAAACACCAAACACAATCATAATTGGTGGCCTCAATAACCATTTTTGCAAAGAGACAGACCAGCTAAATAAAAAGAATCAACAAATATTAGAAATAAACTACACCACTGCACAAGAGACCTTAACAGATATCTGCAGAGCATTCTACCCTACTACAACAGGCTGCATATTTTTCTCAGTGGCACCTGGATCTTTCTCCAAAATATACCACATACTAGTTCACAAAGTGTATTTAAATAAATGCAAAAGAATAAAAGTCAGCCCATGTTTACTCTCAGACCACTGGATATTGAGATTAGGAATCAATCACTAAAAAAATACAGAAAATTCATAAAGACTCAAAAACTTAACACACTCCTGAACAGAGTCACATTAGAAATCAAGAAAAAATTAAACACTTTCTAGAATCAAATAACAATGTCAGATAAAAACCCTAGAACCCATATTATACAATAAAAGCAGTTCTTAGAAGGAAATTTACTCCAATCAATGCTCACATTAGAAAAAGAGAGAAAGGTCAAGTAAATAGTGTTGTTCACAAATAAAGAAATTACTGAGAAAGAAAGCAGTAAAATAGTACCATGCATCATAGTATCAAGAAAAACTAAATACTTAGAAATTAACTTAGCTCAGTAAATAGAAAACCTCTACAATGAAAACAATAGTACTCTGAAAGGTAGATTGAACAAGAAATCAGAAAATGAGAAGATATTTCCTATTCCTAGATACGAAGAACAAATATTGTCAAAGGTGACATATTTCCAAAGCTGATATGATTTAAGCAGAATCCCAATCAGAATACAAATAACATTCATTACAGAGCTACAGAAAACAAGCCTAAGATGCATATGGAGACAGAAGAGACGGACTATCAAAAGCAATCCTGAATAGCTTGGAATGCCTGAATTCAAGTTATACTACAAAGCTACAGTGAGAAAAACAACATAGTATTGGCACTAAAACGTACATAAAGATTAATGAAATAGAAGAGAGGATTCAGACACAACCCTAGAATATCCAGCTATTTGATTTTTTTGGCGAAGGAGCTGTCATGATTTGTATCTAAGTGTACAAGGCTTCATGTAGTCATGGAGTGGCTTCTAGAGTTTGTGATTAATTCATGATCCTCTGCTGGGATTACAGGTGCAAGTACTGCTGGGATTATACGGTGAGAGCTACACCTGAGGGTAGCCTGAATGCAATGCAAGGAAGGGAGAGAGGCCTGGTCATGGTGGCTGCTCCTGCCTTCTCACTCTCGCTCTTTCACTGTTTTTCACCGTCGTGAACTGCTGCCCTCTGCCATGTGCCACCCTGCCTTGGAGCCAGCCGAGTATGGCCCGGAACCACCACAAACTGTGAGCTAAATAAACATTTCCTTCCTTAATTTTGGGTGTCAGGTAGTTTGTCCCAGAAATGAGAGTAAAGTAACTGAGACAGGGACCAAAAATATACGTTTGATAAAAGGTAGCTTCTTTAGCAAATGGTGCTAGGAAAACTAGCTATCCAGATGCCGAAGGTTAATGTTAGGCCCATATCTCTTAGCATGCAATAAAGTAAAATAGAAATGGATCAAAAATCTAAACAATAAAATGGAAACATGTAATCTTATGTAAGATAACATAGGCAAGTCTCTTGCAATCAGGAGTGTAGGCAAGGACTTTCTGGACAGAAGTCCTATTACACATAAAACAAAAGTAATAATCAACAAAGGGGATTATATCACATTAAAATTCTTCTGCACAGGAAAGGGATCAACCAACACAACAGAGAGGTATCCTACGGTACAAGAAGGATTTTGTCTTCTACTTCTCAGATAGATGACTAATTTATAGAATATATAGAGACTTCAAAAAAAAATTAGACCTCCCCAAATAAAAGATTCAATTAAAATGTGGGAAATTGATAGACACTTCTCAAAAGAAGAGATACAGGTGGCCAATAAATACTTGAAAAAATATTCAACTTTATTGAACATTAGAGAAATACAAATTGAAACTACTCTGAGATTTTATCTCACTCCAAAGAATGGTATTCATTAAGTATCAAATAATGGCAAATGCTTGTGTGGCTATGGCAAAAAGGGAACCCTTTTACATGATTACTGGGCATGTTAACGAGTACAACCATTAGGTAAATAAGTTTAGAAATTTCTCAAAAACCTAAAGATAGAAATTTCATTTGGCCTAGCTTTTCCTCTTCTCGGTATTTTCCCAAAGAGTTAAAGATATCATTTTACAGTGACACATGCACACCAATAGTTATAGCAGCACTATTCATAGTAAATAAATCTAGGAATTAGCCTATATATCCATCAACATTTGAATGGATAAAGAAAATGTGATATTTTATGCATAATAGTGCATTAATCAGCTAGAAAGAGGAATTAACCTGTACCACTTCCCGGAAAATTTTTGCACCTTGGAAACTTAATGTTAAGGGAAATAAACCAGACACATAAGCTTAAACACCGTGTGGTTTGTCTCATTTGAGTAATCTAAAGTGCAAATAGCAAAATAAAAGGTTTGCACGATGAGAAAGGGAGCTTGAAATTATACAAATGGAAGGGGACCAAGAGACTGAGATTTAAATTAAAAATCCTGCTGAAATTTCCAGACGGCTAGCCTGCCCTGCAGATTATTCAGGACTTCCCAGCCCCTACAGTGACCTAAGTCAATTCTGTAAAAATAGGAAGAGGGTATAAAAAGATGTAAGGTGTGTCATATATGTGTAACAAATGCCCACAGTGAACATAATCATTATATGTCACAAACATGGACTAATCAAAGTAATAATAATGAACTGGGCAACACATGCCAATGCCAGCCTTGCCCCTGGGGAGTGCTGAGCCCAGCTGAGTGTGGGTGTGCTGGCGCATGCCTGTAATCCCAGTGCTGGGGAGGCTGAAAACAGGAGGACCACTGTGATTCTGAGCTATGTAGTGAGACACTGTACAAAATAAATTTTAAAAATTAAAATGAGAAAAAGAAAAAACTAAAGAAAATGGGGGAAGATGCCCTAGAGAATGGAAGAGTGAACAGTGTGTGAAGGGAGAAGTGAATAAAAAGAATCAAGGTACATTAAGTTAAGGTATATACTTCTTAAAATGAATGCAAACATCAAGAACAGCAAACTTGTAGTACTAAAAATAAATTAAAATATGTAATTTGTTATTCTTTGTTAAGGCACTAACACAGGCTCCCAAGCTACTGCCCTAAAGTCCTTTCCTCCCCTGACTTGTGCATTGTACAAATTAATCAACTTGCTTGATTTGTCTTGCTAATCTGACTTTTGTCAATTTTGTCTTTTCTGACTACAAATTTAAGATAATTGAAGAAAAATGGTAGTTCCTCCCCTTCAGACAGACATTAACAGCAGTGCGGTGTTGGATTTTATGTCAGCTTGGCTAGTCAATGGCGTCCAGATGTTCAATCAATCACAATTCTAGGCTTGGTTGTGAAGGTTTTATTTAACATGGTTAACACTTGAATTAGTGGACTTTGAGTGAAATAACATATCCTTCAAATGTAGAGGCTCTTCCTCAGGCAGGTGAAGTTCTTAAGAAAATACACTGGGATGCCCCCAGAAGGAAAAAAGTCCCAACCCTTACCTGTCTTCAAACTCTAGACAAATATTAAATCTCACTGAGATTTCCAGATAGTCTGCCCTGCAGATTCAGGACTTTCCAGCCCCTACAGTTGCCTAAGTCAATTCTGTAAAAATCTGTCTCTGTCCTTTTCTTTCTCCTTGTTCCCTTTCTCTTTCTCCTCCACTCTGTTTCCCTCTCCACCGTATCTTCCCCCTCTCTCTTCCTCTCTCTCTCTCTCCATCTCTTCCTCTCTGTCTCTTCCTCTTCCTCTCTCTTTCTCTGTCTTTTCCTCTCTCTTTCTCTGTCTCTTCATCTCTCTCTCTCTCTCTCTCTCTCTCTCTCTCTCTCTCTCTCTCTCTCTCTCTCTCTCTCTCCTGTTGGTTCTGTTTCTCAGGAAAACCCCACTAATGAACCAAAGTCCCATGTACAACTAGTTGGAAAGGGAAGAGTTTAGTGTTTGCATCCTGTGCTCTCTTTTCTTCTTTTTGCTTGCTTTGAATCTACCTCCCTTAATGGAGACCTCCTCACACATTAAAAATCCTTCAGTATTCTTGAATAAGGGAACTAGTAGTTGCTTGAAGTAAAGGAACTTACCAAATAAATAAGAACCTTTCCAAGAATTTAAAGGCATGAGTACAGATACAAAGGTCTACTATTTGTCCCACTCAAGCTTAAATATTTGAAAACTCAAATGGAGGCAAATGTTAGGGTTAGTTATGGATAGGACCATGAATCTAGAAAAGATGACTGTACATGGCTCCTTCGCAAGGATTTCTAGAATAGATACTTAGAAATAGAACAGCTATTGTCTGCAGATAGACACACCTTCAACTTAGGTTGTTGCCAAATCACTCACCTGAATGTACCAACCAACAATAGTGAATGAGAGTGTTATCAGACTTAATGTTTTGCAATCTAATTTGTGTGAAGTGGTATTTAATTGTCATTTTAATTTGCATTTATTTGTTGATTAGGGAGGTGGGGCATATTTTCACATGTTTAGTATTCAGATTTATTACTCTATGAACTGCTTATAAATGCCCTTTGTCTAATTTTCTTATTAAGTAGTTGTTACATACTATGTATACTATTCTTTTTGCTTACGTTTAAAACTTTTTCCCTGGGTTGTGACTTGCCTATTCACTTTGTATTTTATAATGTATCCATTTTCTTCCGTAAGTTTAAAATATTTTCTTGAAAGAATTATTATCTCTAGATTACATATTTTTGTGTTCCATCACATGAGATGCAGATATACTTTTCATCCTGTATGAATATGTACCATCGACTGAGTAGCCAATCCACTTTTCACTGTTTTGTAATGACAACCTGCCTTACACTAAGCCTTTCAATATATCTTGGTCTCTCTCAGCTTCATTTTACATCCTGTCATTTGTCTCTTGTCTGTCCTTATGACTACACATGCTCAATTATTGTGATCTCCAGTGAGTCTCTCTAGGAAGATTATTTCTTTATAGCCTTTTAATCCACACAAGTGTTTTTCAATTTCTTTATTTTTTAAAGAGAGTAAAAAATAGTATTAAACAGAAAAAATTACAAACAATACAGAATTTCACTAAACAAAATAATATGAATTTGACAGTATTTGTATTGCAGTGTTCTGTTCAACTTGTTTAGATTACCAGATTTATACATGGAAAATTGGAAGAAGTTGTCTCTCAAGTAAATGTTTGGGGCTTTTTTTGTTTTTTTTTTAAGGGTAATAAATGAAAAAAAAAGACACAAGGAAAAAAATGTCACAGGATTGTCCTGCTACAATGTATATGGCTACATTTCTTAATTTCTGTGTAAAAATATGTAATTGTTTATTCATATTCTTTAAATATTTTTCATTTTTTAATTTTTTTCTCCATATTCTGTAGGGACTTAAAGTTTAACATATCAATACTTGATGGAAAATACCTGTTCCATGTTATGCTAAGATGTTTGATATTCAGACAGATAGTGAGGTTAAACCCAACTGCATATGTTGTAGGGTAATAATAAACTTCTCTCCTAGAGGGTGAACAACCTAAGTTTGCAGACCAAAAAGTAGAGACCTGAGCCTTTCAAGGTCAGTGAAGACTCAGGACATAGGAGAACCTATACTGTAACATCATGTAACTCAGTTATGTCCTAAATTTTCTGATCAAGGAGATTATGGGGACACAGAGCAACATGATCAATGTCATAGAGTGTACCTAAGGAGAGTCACCTAGAGAGAAAATATTCTCTCAGGTTTTCACAGAGAGTAAATTGGTCAAGCAATGGCCGTGACTCAGCCACATGGCTGACACTCACAAAGGATCTGCAAACTGCGGTACTGGGTTACAGGATAAATCCTGAGGGAACTTGACTGACCTTATCAGATACAAAAGTTACACTTCTTGTCATATAGGTCTTGCTTTATTTGCTCTTAACCATCCAGTAGAAAAGTATAAAAATGAGGTATATAAAGTAAAGCCATAATAATATGCTGCGCTGTGAAAGGCTCTAGGCAACAACTTCTGTGGACAACCCACTACTATTGTGGACTGCTGGACTGTGTTGGATCGTTTTGCTGAATTTACACACCTATAGTATTTAGATGCCAATGAAATACCCATCTCTGACAGAAGTAAACAAAAAAGGGGATACAAAGAAAGGACCATTTTGTATCTCTATATACAGAATAGTTAGGATAGATAGACAGCTACATTTGTTTAATTCATTGAGAAGGAAGATTTGTACTAATAGTGTTTGGATAGGATATCCTGTCTGCGTCTTGAACTGTGGATAACCACTAGGAAGAGAACAATGTACAATGTACTAATTATTGAAACTGTCCTATTAATCAGTTTTGAAACTGTCTCATTGCTATTTGTTTCTCAATAAAATAAAATAAAAAATTAGAAAAAGAAAGGGAAAAAACCCAAACCTTATAAGAAATTAAGAAGAGAGAACAAGGGGAAAACATTGAAAGAAAGAAGACCAAAAAAAAGGAAGAAAAAAAGAAAATTAAGCATTAACTACTCCTTTCCACAGAGCAGCATATATCCACAGTACAATTGTCCAAACCATCCTGCTTACGTACATAGATGTATCTCTTTCCCCATTTGAACATTTTAAAGTATGAAAATTAAAATTAGCAAACCAAGTTATGTGGGAAAAAACTGTTGGCCTTTGATTTAAATTGTGCTAAATTTGAGCATTGGCTTGGGGAATATATTCTTTTAAAATTCTTTTTCAAGTTCTTCAAATTCCTTTTAATAATTTTAAGTATTTTTTCAAAAAAAATGTTTGTTGCATCATTGCAAGATTCCTAGGCTCTTAATAGTTTTTGTTTATATTGTAAATAGCATCTTTCAAAATTACATTTTCTATTCTTTAATTGTTGGCTTGTGTGAATGTTGATGGTTTTGTGTACTGATTTTACATACAAACTTGACAGATTACTTCAATAGGCTATTATCAGAATTGTATACTCTTTTAGATATTCTAGGTAAACAAATGTCCTCTGTGAATTATGACTTTTTTGTCACAGTTTCAGTGGCCACTTGATTCTTGTGTCTGGGTTGATCGTGAGGCAGAACACCACAGTGGGCAGTACATGGTGATGTGCACGTCTGTCATGGCAGACAAGAGGCAGTGAGGGAGTGGAGTGTTGGAGGCTGGTGGCTCTTCTCCTTCCTCTGCTATTATTTCATCCGGGTCTGCAGTCTAGTGGATGGGGCACTCATGTTTGGAGCAGGGATTGACCCCTCACTTTGCTGTCCCACTTGCCAACTCTTTCTGGTAACACCCCTCTAGCACACTGTGAGTAGTTTTCTAGATATTCCTCAACCTGATCAAGATTAGCCATCACAGCTATCTCTCCATTCATCTGAAATTTCTTGCTTTTCCTCTTTCTTTCTTTCATTCTTTCTTTATTATCTCTGAACAGTTTAGAATCTTAATTCATGTGGGATTAAAGTATTGATAGCAGCAGGACTTCTTGTTTTTTCTTAAAGAGAGCACTACCAACTTTTCACCCTTAGATTGGTGTTTTCAGCTTTGGGGGAAAGGTTCTTTAGCAGACTAAAATATTCTGGTATTGTTGTATATTTTTCTCTTTTATCTAATAATGTGATGAATTATATCAAGAGATTTTCCAATATTAAATCGTCCTTCCATTTCTGAGTTTAACCTACTTGGACATAATGTATTCACGCACATTTGATAGTACCTTCTTTGAGACTTTGCATTAATTTTTATGAGAAACATAAGCCTATCTTTTTGAATTAGTTTTTTTGTTTTGCTTGTGTACTTTAATTGCTAAGAGGGAAATTAGTAGGTGACTTCAGTATAAATAATTCCTCTGTGAAGAAAGTATGTGAAGCTTGAAAATAAGTATTACCAACATCTAACCAAGTGGGCTGACATAGTTTACATGAGCGTTCATATTTGTCCACAAGTGTGTTGTTGAACTTGGTGTGCATCCCACTTATTGTAATGACTGAGGTGAGAATAGCTGAGACTTGAAACAAAAAGTCTCCCTCTTGTACAAAGTAAAAGGAAATTTGAAACACTTTGTACTATTGAAATGAACATCATTTTATCTAATAATTCTTTTTCTTTTTCTTTTTTTTTAAGATACATTTATTCACCATCATTATCAGACTATTACATTTAGCAATCAACAACATGGGTGCAAAAAAGGTCTACATTAAAACCCTTGGTTGGAATGCTTTACACTTTCCACAGAACAGAAACTAAGATAACCTGTTACACAATTAGTCACAAGGTAAAGCAGGACCTATGCAACAAGAGCTGTAGCTTTTGGGTCTGATAAGGTCAGTGAAATCTCCTCAGGATTTATCCTGAGATCCTGTACCTCAGATTGTTTGTCAGTGTCAGCCATGTGGATGAGTCACGGCCATTGCTTGGCCAATGTGCTCTCTGTGAAAGCCTGAGAGAATGTTTTCTCTCCATGTGACTCTCCTTAGGCACACTCTACATCATTGATCACTATCCTCTTTGGCCCCATAATCTCCTTGATCAGAAAATTTGGGACACTACCGAGGTACATGACGTTACAGTACAAGTTCTCATATGTCCTGAGTCTTAATTGACCTTGGAAGGCTAGGGCCAAAATGTTGGCTTTCCTTGCAGCCCTCCTTTTTCTCTAATTTTGGTCTGCAAACTTAGGTTGTTAACCATCCAGAAGACAAGCTTATTGTTATTACCATACAACTTAGGCTGTTAAGCTTAACCTCACTATCTGTCTGCATATCAAACATCTTAGGCACAATAAGGAACAGGTATTTTTCATCAAGTTTTGATATGTTGAACTTTATGTCCCTACAGAATATGATAAAAAAAAATTTTAAAAGCTTGGTCTTGGGGCCAGGGAGATGGCTCAGCGGAATAAGTGCTTCCCTGGCAAGTGCAAGGGCCTGAGTTCAATCCCTGGTTCCGCAAAAAAAAAAAAAAAAGTTTGGTCTTAACCACCCAGCAGAAAAGTATAAAAATGAAATATAAGAATTAAAGCCATACTGTTATGTTGAGATGTAGGGGACTCAGGTCAACAATTTCTGACATTGCCAGTGAAGTGGAAGACCCAATACTATTATGGACTACTGGACTGTTTTAGAATATTTTGCTGAGTTAACACATTTATAATATTCAAATAATGGAACTCAACAAAAAAAGAAGATACAGATACAGATGAATGTCCATTTTGTATCTGTGTATTCAAAGTGATTAGGATAGATATATAGTTACATTCTCTTAATGAACAGAGTGATTTGTTCTAATGGTGTTTGTAGATAGGATCTCAAGTCCGCATCTTGTACAGTAATTAACCACTAGGAAGAATGTAAGCAATGTGTTAATTATTGAAACTGTCCTACCAATTTGATTTGAAACTGTCTCATTGCTATGTGTTTATCAATAAAATTATGGGAAAAAAACAAAATACAAATGTTCACTATTAAATGAAATTGAAAACTGAAAAAAAAAAAAAAAACCCAAAACAGTTAGTCACAAATACAGTCCTTGAATTTTTTGCCCATACACCTGAGTATTGTCTAAAACATGTCTTCTTTGTAGCAGCTAGGCCCTGCCACCACTGTGCTTGGCTGAGTTCACAAATCTGTTGTAACCTGTAGCTTCCCTGTCACTGCTCAGACTCTCCTCTCCTGCTAAGCTTTGTTTCCTGGAAGTGTTTAAAATCTTCTGCCACTGCCATGGCTACTGCTGCTGCTGGAGCTACCATAGTTACCTTGATTTCATGGTTTGGTAAAATATTGGCCTCCACCACCATAGGGTCTAGCGCTTCTGCCTCCAGATTATAGTGTCCTCCTCTCATGGGTTGAAAATTTGTTTTTCTTTCCATAATTTTATTGATAAATAACAATGAGACATTTTCAAATCAAATTGGTGGGACAGTTTCAATAATTAACACATTGCATACATTCTTCCTAATGGTCAATAGCTTTTTTAATTATTGTATCTTGCTTTATTTACATATTTAATTTTTTATTGTGGTACTGAGCTACATATCCAGGACCGTTTATCTTTTTCATTTGAGATAGAATCTCAGTAAGTTGCCTAAGCTGAACTCAAACTTGCATCCTCCTGCCTCAGTCTTCCAGAGAGTTACAAGTTAAAACAGATGCCACCATGTGGGACAATTTTTTATTGTGGTTTTGATACAATATTATAATTTTATTTCATCAGTGCTTTTTCTTCTCTCTAGAAACTCTTGTGTGAGATAGAGATTGTTTCTAGAATATTTGGAATAGAATATTAGATTTCTTGAACATGAAAATTTTTTGTACATAAAATTCTATTGGTCAACTTTAATGATTATAGGTTAAAACATATTCTTTGTTTTTCCTTGAGTTGGTTTATATATTAAGTTTATCAGTATAATTTAGATATACCTAATGACCACACTGACCACATGGAATTTGTACTGTTACATGACATATCATGGTTCCTGTTTTTTTCAATCTCCTCTCTTCCCTTAACCCCTCTTTCTCTTGTTATTTACAAAAATTTGTTTCCATTTCTCCTTCCATTCTTTTTTTA
>NW_004524712.1:6431313-6437842 GCF_000260255.1 Octodon degus
GATTTGTTCTAATGTTGTTTGTAAATAGGATCACAAGTCCGCATCTTGTACAGCAATTAACCACTAAGAAGAATATATGCAGTGTAATATTTTTTGAAACTGTACTTGCGATTTGATTTGAAACTGTCTCATTGCTGTTTATGTATAAAACTTTGAAAAAAAAATAGAATGTAACTATATATCTATCCTAACCATTTTGAATACACAGATACAAAATGAACATTCATCTGTATAAATAAAATTGATTTAATTTAATAAATTAAATATAAGCCTTCAGCCAACCTTATGCAAAAGGAAGCAAAATGTCAAATTCTTGAAGATAGTGATGAAAAGGGTGAAATCATAATGGATCTTGTGGAATCCAGAAGATCATCAGTACCTACTTTGAGAAACTGCAGTCTAATAAGATAGAAAACACAGAAGAAATGAATAGACTATATGCACATGAGCTGTCAAAACTTAATCAAGAAAATACAAAAATCCTAAATAACCCAATATCAGTCAATGAAATTAAAAACGCAATAAAAAATCCTAGCAAAGAAAAGTTCAGATTCTGATGAATTCTAAAACAAATTTGGAGGAGATCTAATGCAACTATTGATAAAACCCTCTAATGTAATTGAAAGGCAAGAAATACTCCCAAAGTCATTCTTGGAAGCAAGAATTACCCTTCTACCAAAACCACAGAAGGGAACTATAGGTGAACCTCCCTAATGAAGGTCCCTGTAAAAATTCTTAATAAGACTACAGCAAATCATCAAGAAGATTACTCATCATGACCAAGTAGGGTTCATCCCAGGAATGCAGAGATGGTTTAACATATGCAATTTAATGAATGTAACACACCATATAAACAGATCCAAAGACAAAAAGCATATGATCATCTCAATAGATTCAGAAAAACTTTTTTTTTTTTTTTTTTTTTTTTTTTTTTTGTATTTTAGGGAAGAGTCTATAGGGTGTTCAGGGTCTCACTGGCAGATCAGTCAGATTCGTAGTGATTCACCTGTTTACAGCCTCCCAAGAGCTGGGATTACAGGCACATGCTACCATGCCCAATCTCAATTGCCATTTTGCATACCCCGGGGGGGGGGTGCAGCACAGTAGGCCTGGGGATCGAACCACTGGCCCCTGCGCCTAATTGCATTAATCTGCTGAGCTATTTGTATTTGGCTGGCCCAGAAAAAGCTTTTGATAAAATCCAACACCCATTCATGATAAAAACCCTAAGGAAAATTTGAATAGATAGTCTTTATCTCAATTGATAAAAACCATCTGTGACAAACTAACAACCAACATCATAGTAAATGATTAAAAAACTAAAAAATTTCATAGTGGTTGTACCAATCTGCACTCTCACCAACAGTGCAGAAGGGTTCCTTTTTCTCCAGTCTCTCCAGCATTTGTTATTGGGTGATTTTTTGATGTTAGCCATTTTTTCTGGGGTGAGATGGAATCTCAGTGTTGTTTTAATTTGCATTCTCAAATTACAAATGATGGTGAACATTTGTTTATATATTTACATGTCATTTGTATTTCTTCCTCTGAGAAGTATATATTCACCTCAGATGTCCATTTTTGGATTGGGTCTTTAAGTTTGGGCGGCCTGATTTTTAAAATTTTTTTAATATGTTCTAGATAGAAAGCCTTTGTCAGAGGGACAGTCAGCTATCTAATGTTCCCACTGTGTGGGTTTTCTTTTTACTCTGTTGCAGATTTGAAGTGCAGAAACTTTTTTAAAAAGATGATATCCCAGTTGTTGGTTCTTTCAAGTATTTCCTGTGCAGTTTCCTTTTTGTTTATGAGCTCTCTACCTACCCCTATGTCTTTAAGATTTCTACCTACATTTTCCTCCAGAAGATTTAGTGTTTCTGCTTTAATATTTAAATATTTGATCCATTTTGATTGTAGCTTTGTGCATGGTGATAGGCACAGGTCCAGTTTTAGCCTTCAGCATGTGAAAAGCCAATTTTTACAGCACTGTGTAATAAAGATGCTATCTTTCTTCCAGCGAACATGTTTGTTCCTTTATCAAAGATAAGTTGGCTGAGCGTGTTTGCAGCTGGCCTGTGGAAAGAAGCAATTAATGCCTAATTTGTTCTGTCTCCTTTATCCAATTGTTTGTACTTTTTCTCTTTTTCATTTCTTATACATTTCTTCCTTCTTCCAATTTTTAATTTCATATATCTGGTAATATGAATAACTAGTGGAAAAAGAACACTATGTATTACAACAAATACTGTGAAATTCACCTTACTTTGTTAAATAAAATTCTGTATCACTTATAATTTTTTGTCTTAATTCTAATGTGTCCTTTCTTTAAAATATGAAAAAATAAAGTCAAACACAGAGAAAGGTTGGAAGAAGATAGAAAAGAGAGGTTGTAAGAAGATAGAAAAGAGACACAAAGAAAATAATTGAAAATAAAGGATAAAGAGAAGGGTCATCCCTCCAAGTACGTAACTCTACCAGCACCAGACACTTTTCTCTGCCAGTCTAAACATTCTGAGTTTCTCCAAAGGTTAATGTCACAGCACTTACTCACCTCACCTGGTGTATTGTAGTGGGCCAATTTGTGAGTTTTCCTCAGGAAACAAAGAGCTCAGAAGGGAATATAAGATCCATGCTGAGGGACACACACAGTACTCAGTGAAATGGTTCTTAACTAGTTCTATTTGTTTCCTTCCTTCTGTAGACACCTGATATGGTGAATTGACAACTGGTGGTTGACTTGTAACACCCAGCTGCACTGAACCAGCATGGTGCTGGGTGTAGGAAGCCCACCTGAGAATTGTTGCCAACAACATAAAAATTGAGAACTGGCATAGAAGAGAGAAGCTGTAGGGAGCTGTTAGTTCTGCTGGAGGCCTGTGTCATTCTGGCTTTCCTGATGGCTGCTCTCATTGTTAAAGGTGCTCAGGACCTCGTTACTAGAAGAGCTATAGTTCACTTTGGGGAGTTCTGGTCCTCACTTCTATGTGTTTCTTCCTGGCTCCAGAGGAGAAGGTGGTGCACAGCTCAGTATCCTGGAAAAGCTTGTCCCTTTGGCTTTTCTGATGGGAACTCAGCTTTCCTCATTGCCAGAGGAGCTCAGAACCTCACTGTTCCTGGGGATGGTTATGGTCCTTTTTGAGAGAGCTCTATTTTTTACTTTGAGGGTCACTTCCTGGCTCCAGTGAAGATCCCTCAGCCTACTGACACAGATCCTTCATCCCACTGGACAGATTTTCTAGCTTCCACCACTAACTTTAGACCTTCCTAGAACTGATCTATAAAACAGGCCTGCACGAGGCATTGTCATAGGCTCTAAGCCTCCAGATGGACTTGTAGGAGGCACTGTTATGAGACCTTGAACTTCAGCTGGACTCATGAAGGACATTACCATAGGACCTAGGCCCTCAGCTGGATTCTTCAGTTTTCAGTGTGTGCACAGATTTCCTGTACTCCCCTTTTGTATGATTATTTGGGTGACTATTATAAAGAATTTGATAAGTAAAAAAAAAAAAAAAACCCCAAAACCTAAAAACTTCATTCAAAATTTAGGAACATGACAGTGATATCCACTATCTCCATTCCTATTTAATATAGTTTTGGAAACATTAGCCAGAGAAATTATATGAGGGAGAGACAGAAACAGAGACAGAGAGACTGAGAGACAGAGAGAGAGAGACAGAGAGATGGAGACAGAGACACACAGAGACAGAGACACAGAGAGAAAGACAGAGAGACACAGAGAGAGACACAGAGAGAGACAGAGACAGAGAGACACAGAGACAGAGACAGAGGCAGAGGCAGAGAGACAGAGACACAGAGACAGAGACAGAGACAGAGACAGAGACAGAGGCAGACAGACAGAGACAGAGACAGAGATTATTTTAGAAGAAGGCATAGAAGGCTAGGTAGTTTGCCCCTGAAAGGTTATTGCATGAAGCTCTGAGAGAAGCCAAGGTGCATCAGAGAGCCCATAAATATGGACCGTGCACTGACAACATCTTCAGGCAGTGAGTGGAACCGTGCCAAGGGAGGCCATGATAGCTCCAACTGGCAGTAATAGCGTGCAATTGTCCAAGCCTTGTGCAGTGCACATCTCATTACCGCAACTTGTTTTCTGTTCTGGAAATCAGACTACAAGATTTAATGTATGTCCTGCTGGTTTTTCTCTTGATTTGTTTCTATTCTTTTTTCCTCTTCTGTTCATCTGTTTTTGAATGGAAATGTTTACCCCATGCTATTTTATGTTGGATGGATTTAACCTTCTTTTCAATTTCTTGCAGGGCCTCACAGCTGAGTTTGCCTTCAGTCTCAGAGGTGACTTTAGACTTGGACTTTTCAGCAATGCTGGAACTGTTAAGGTTTTGGTGACCCTATGAGATGGGCTACACACATCTTTTTATTAATTTTATTGAGAAACAAATAGCAATGAGACAGTTTCAAAACCGATTAGTAGGACAGTTTCAATAATTAAAACATTGTATATTGTTGTCTTCATAGTGTTTATTCATAGTATAAGATGCAGACATGAAATCCTGTCCAAACACTATTAGTACAAATCTTTCTTCTCATTGAATTAAGAGAAAGTAGCTGTATATCTATCCTATTTTGTACATACAGATACAAAATGGTCGTCCATGTGTATCTCTCTTTTTTTTTTGTTTAGTTTTGTCAGTGATGGGTATTCCAATGCCATTTAAATATAGTATGTGTGTGAATTCAGCAAAATAATCCAATATAATCCAGTAGTCCATAATAGTAGTGGGTTATCTGTGGGACTGGCAATGTCAGAAGTTGTTGACTAGAGCCTTTTACAGCTCAGCATATTAATATCGCTTCACTTTTTATACTTCATTTTTATACTTTTCTGCTGGATGGTTAAGACCAAGATAAAGCAAGAGCTATAAAACCAAAAATGTAACTTTCATATCTGACAAGATCAGCCAAATCCCCTCAGGATTTAGTCTGAAACCTTATAGCACAGTTTGTAGATCCTTTGTCAGTGTCAGCCATGTGGATGAGTCACGGCCATTGCTTGACCAATTTTCTCTCTGTGAAAGCCTGAGAGAATGTTTTCTCTCCATGTGACTCTCCTTAGGCACACTATACATCATTGATCACTTTCCTCTGTGGCCCAACAGTCTCCTTGATCAGAAAATTTGGGACACCCCTGAGTTACAGGATGTTACAGTACAGGTTCTCTTAACATTTGCATAAAGAAACATGAAGGAGTCTTGGTGGGCTTATGGTATAATTTTATGGTTTAGATTTTAAAAAGGTCTCCCAAGAACCTCAGGTGCTCACAGTCAGGGCTTGGAAAGTGTGATTGGATTATGGGCTGCTCCGACTTAGGTAGGGCCTGTTCATAGGTGGGGCCTGATGAGAGCTGGGTCATTGAGAGTGTGACCTGAACAGGCATACCATCTTCCCCAGCCCCTCCTTGCTCCCTCTGTGTCCTGACCACTGTGGCATGAGCAGGTTTCCTTCACCCAGGATCTTTCACCTTGCCTTACCTTCCTGTTTGACCATGGACTAAAATCATGAGTGAAAGTAAACTTCATTCCTCCTTTAAGCTGCAGGTGCTATCTATTGGTCTTCCAGTGACAAGAAAGTAAAGCAGAGGAAGAGGGTCAGGTACTAACATCCCTTTCAAAATTATACCTTCAACATTATAATTTCTTCCCACTGGGCTTCATTTCCTAAAAGTTCCATCACCTACATCATGTCCTTTACCACATGGGCCTTTGTGGGTCATTCAGATCCAAAGTCGAATGATCACAGAGAGACTATGTGCTCAGATAAAATTCTACTAATATGGAAGATGTGGAGAAAGCATTTCATAGACAATCACCAGTATGGTTTTTCTGACACCAAAGTGTTTGCTTTTTCTTTTAGACATAGTCTCGTTATGTATAATGTAATTCAGACAGGCTTTGAAGTCACTTTGTAGCCCAGGCTAGCCCCAAACTCTCAGCTGTCCTTCTGCCTCAGCTTCCAAGATGCTGGTATTATAGGCGTGTGCCAGCACTCCTGGACTGCTCTGGATCTTATTCACCACAAGCTCTTGAGCACACAGAGCACTGATTAACCTAAGAACTGTCTGTATCGGTAGATTGACCTGCCCTAGTTGCAAAGGAATTGACTTAAGGTTTCTTACTGCATCTTAGTGCATCAGAATAATTCTATTTAAAGCTTCTATGCTGTTTTCCCCAATGATTAATTACATTTTGCTTCAATTTGGGTGAGAGGGTGCCAATCAGCTTGTGAGACATTTTCTAAATGGAAATGTAGGGGATGGATTCAGAAAGTGATCTTTCAACACGAATTTACTTAATCAAAATTTCCATGGACTCAATTTGAAAAATTCCACCCAATCCCAATGTATTGCCCTTCCCCAAGTTCAGGGAGAGAAAAAGCAGATTTAAAACATGAGAAATGAAAACTATGATGAAGTATGGCTGTTTAGCTTAAAAAATGGAAAATACTAGATTGGGGAAAGACTTCTGATGCCTTAGTTGGGTGGGTTTTTTTTTTTTTT
>NW_004524712.1:6437942-6461549 GCF_000260255.1 Octodon degus
TTTTTTTGGTTTTTTGTTTTGTTTTATTTTTCTTTGGCAGAACCAGGGATTGAATTCAGGCCCTTGCACTTGCCAGGCAAACACTTATTCTACTGAACTATCTCTCCAGCCCCTTCTGATGCCTTAGTAGATGCAGGTTAGAGAGCAGGACAAGGCTTGTGAGGTAGAAGGGAGATGGATGCTGGTAGAATTGGAGTGAATTAGTCAGGATGGGTCAATTCTGACAACACACCCTTATATCTTAGCCGCTCAAAGATAAATAAAAAGTTCATTTCTCTTAAACAGTTGAATGGGACATTCTTGGCTAGGTAGCTCTATTTTAAAGTTTTACAAAAGTCAGCTGTCTCATGGGTATGTTGTTTTTGACCACCCCAGAGACTCAAGGACTCCTTTTCTTTAAGGAAATATTTTGTGACAGTATTCATCTTAATTTTAAAAAATGAACTTCCCATTTTAGGGAAAAAGTTGGGCATTAAAGACTCAACCTCTAAGAGAATAAGAAAATGCTGCAAAAGTGAAAAGCATAGTAGTTCCTTCCATTTTTACCGCATTTAACACTAGATATACTTAATATTTTATGTAAATTTTAAATTATAATTTAAAACATACATGTTTTCTATTACTTACATATTATACATCATATTACTATATAGTACAATATTATATGGTTAGAATTCATAGAATTATATTGTTATATAATATACATGTTATAAAATATTTTATTCTTTTCGTTACTGATGAGATATTTGTTGAGCTTGTAGCTACCCTAAATAGTACATTAGGCACCTGAACTTAAACATATGACACAATTCTTTTCCCAAAGTGTTCTTAGGTTGTAAGACTATCTCTGTATACAGATAGAAGCATGTGAAGAACGTGTTAGAAACCAAGAGATCGTGCTGGGGTACAAAGTGTGAAGTGATGGCTTAAAACTGGCTCACAGACCAGGGGAGGAGAGTCTCTCATCAAATTTTCACATCATCTGTGGGAGGTCGACACCACGCCCAGCCTTCAAAGAAATCAACCCTGTGAAGCTGCATGATTTGTCCAAGCAGAGACTGCTGTGGCCCTGCTTGCTCTGCCACACTCCTATAAAGCTGGTGACTAAATTTAAGGCACACAGTAGAGTTACAGGGCCCAACTTCAGCATGCAGTCGATATTGTTACTACCTGCCAGTAGCCCCCTCTTTGCCATGTTAGTTAAGCTCTTTCTTGGCACATGGTCACGAAGCTGTCTTCTGAGAGGACAGCTCCTCTTGCTTTGTGGTGCTAATCCACGCTTCCCCCTCACCATCTCCTTGGCTTCTGGGAGGCTGCCTGCTCTGTGAAGTCCCTCCTGAGGCCTGCCCTGAACTTCTTTCCAGTTTCTAAGCAAGCCTGGATTTTCCTCCAGCTGGTAACTCTCACCTTGTGCCCCTTACACCTCCCAGGCTCTGAGGAGTCTGTGTCACAGTGTACTCCAGGTATGAGGGCTGCACACATACATGGGACTCCAGAAACCACTGCTCACAGGGAATGGGTTTATCCAGGAGACACAAAGAACAGTGTGTTTCTGCTTTTGTTTCTTTCTGCTTTATAGCATTCTTACTGAGGAAAATATAATTCACAGTTGCCTCGTGTTCCTCAAGTGTGTGTGTGTGTGTGTGTGTGTGTGTGTGCATGCACAAGCATGCTCCAATCTTTCTGGATGTGTAGGATCCATGGCTGTACAAGATGGTTCTTAAATGTGTGGGACATAAAAAGCATTTGGCATAGTCCAGAGGAAGTTGGCCCTCAGAGCATTTGAGGACTCCTTCACCGAGCAATCCCTGCAGGCTGGCGTCACCGAAGCAGTGGCTGCAAGTGGAAACCTGCACGGGCTCATGCATAGGCTTCCTGCACAGTGGGCACGGGACCCCGCCACTTGGGTTTCTCCTGGAACTTAGAGTGGAAGCCAGGCATGGTGGGCAGGCATGGGGGAACAGGGCCTAGTGTGTGGCAACCCCACAGCCTGTGCCTCTCTCTGGCCGCACTTGGCTCCAGGCAAAGCTCTACCCAGATCCAGAGCTTGAGGTCCAGGTGTGAGGTCTGTCCATCTGCTGCATTCACAGAGAGAAAGGAGGGCTGCCACTGGAGCCGGCTGCTTTGACATCTACAAGGCTACCCGAATACCCACAGCCTCAGTGTAGTCCCCTGCCCCAATTGCTGCCCCACCCACCAAGCTGAGCCACCTCAATCTGCCTGCACACTTGCAGTACAACTGCCCCAAGTGGCACCTCAAGTGCTAGTTCTGTGATTGTGACTTCTGTGGGGAGGCCTATGAGAGCCATGAAGGCATGTGCCCCCAAGAGCGTGTGCACTGTGAGAACAAGTGTGGTGCCCTCAGGACACAGTGACTGCTGGCCCAGCATACAGCCTCTGAGTGCCCCAAGTGCACCCAGCTTTGCACCTACTGTACTAAGGAGTTTGTCTTTAATACCATCCAGAGCCACCAGTACCAGGGTCCAAGGCTGCGGGTGCACTGCCCCAACCCGTGTAGTGTGGGTACTGTGGCTCAGAAGGATCTATCAGGCCATCTGAAGGACATTTGTAGCACTGCCTTGGTGCTGTGCCCGTTCAAAGATTCCAACAGCAAGCACAAGTGCCCAAGGCAGGGGCACAGCATGTGGAAGGTAGTGTGAGCCGCATCAGGCTACGATGTGTGCCCTGGTGAGCTGGCAGCGGCAGCAGCTGCAGGAACTGAGGTGAGAGCTGGAGGAACTATCTGCTGGTAGTGACAGGGTGCTCATCTGGAGGGCTGGAGGCTGTGGATGGAGGCTACAGGAGGCGAAGGCCCAGCCCGAGCCTGAGTGTTTCAGCCCAGCCTTCTGTACACGTAATTATGGCTCTAAACTGCAGGTGCCTGCATTTCCCAATGGCAAGGGCAGCGGTGTCTCTTACTCTATGCTCACACATCTCTTACTCTATGTTCGTGTGCTGTCACGTACCTTTGGCAATCTCTTTGAGTGGTCCTTTGCCCGCAGTGTCACCTACTCCCTGCTGGGTCAGAGTCACCCTGCCCTAGCTAAGCCCCAGCATGTCACTGAGACCTTTCACCCTCACCCAAACTGGAAGAATTTCTAAAACCAAGGCATTTGGCGAGGTTCCCTGGGTGAGAGTTCCCTGGGTTGGGATACCCTGAGTTCATCTGTCACCATGACATCTGAAAATGAAACTATGTGTGAGATGATACTGTGTTCATCCCTGCCTGTCTCGGAAGACCCTCAGTTGAGAGCCAAGCTGGCGGGCTCAAGGGGAGAGGGGGATGCAACATGACCCGTCGGCCACGGGCTGAACCTAGATAGGGGCTGGACCCTGTTTCAGCCTCTTTCTGCTGCCTACAATTGCCATTTCATTCTCCCCACTGCCACCACCACCCTCAGGTGCCTACATTGGCATTTCGGCCCTGGCCCACGGAGGGAAGAGATCTCAGCGTTATCAAGGGCTGGAAACAAGCAATTCCCGAGCCTGACTCCCTTCCTAGGCAGAGCAGGCATGCCTTGGTGCCCACTATATTCTTCTCGGACTGAGGTACCTGCTCAAGTGCTACATCCTAAGAGCCATATCGGGGAGCAGTTAAAAGAATCTGTCTTGAGATTGATTTCTCTTACCTTTCCCCAGCTGTGTGCCCTCTGGTTATTTATTTCCTCAGTGCCAAGAGGGCACAGCAGGGGAGACTTGTTTATTTATTTATTTATTTATTTATTTTACATGCTGACTATTTTCAGCAGATGTTTCACATCTACAACTCTCTCCACTCAAAAGTTCTTGGAGACGATGTCGACGGCCTTGGCCAATCTTAGAATGGAGTCATCTGATTGATTCATCCCTCGAAAAGCCCCGCAGATAGCGTAGGTTTTGAACTGGCCGTTGAACCTGCTTGTGACCTTGTCGACCTCAGCCACGTTCATCTGGGTGGACGTGTGGTCCTTGGCGCCAATGATGCGGTTGCTGGCGGAGCATTTCCGTGGCACGAACAAGCCCACGAACTCGCCGGCTTTGTTCTGCAAAGTGCGGCCCCGCCTGTTGCCTCCACACAATGAGCGCGAGCAAAGAAAAAGCTTTCTTAAAAAAATAAACCTGAATTCTTTCTCTTTTTCTTTTTCTTTTTTTTTTTTTTTTTTTTTTTCCGGAACCGGGGATTGAACTCAGGCTCTTGCGCTTGCCAGGCAAGCACTTATTCTACTGTGTTATCTCCCCCGCCCCATAAATCTGAATTCTTAAAAAAAAAATAAAATAAAATTGAGGAAACAAAAATTACAGACCTTGCATAAGTTCACTGATATAATAAAATACTTGAAGGACTAACTTAGAAGGAGAAAAGATTTGTTTTGGTTCATAGTTTTGAAGTCTTCAGTCCACAATCCATTTCTTGAGGTCGCCCATCATGAGAGAGCAAAACTGCTCATCTCATAGGCAGAAATAAGCAGAGGGAAGAAGGAAGTCACCGAGTTCCCTACCCTCCTTTGCTAGCATTGTCACAGTGATTAAAGGACCGCCCGCTCGACCCCACCTCCTAAAGTTTCTAAAGTCTCCCAGCTACAGTGCTCTGGGGACCAAGCCATTAGCACATGGACCTTTAGAGAAGATTCCGGCCCCAGTCTGTAGCATTGTGCCTCATCTTAGAACTAAGGAACTAGGAAAGGTGAGCCCACGGAACGCGTGCTTTTCACAAAGATCAGTAGGTCATTCTGATGGCTGGTGGTGTTTAAACTGTTTCACACCATTGAGAAGGTTTGGGCAGATGGGCAGATGATGGTAGAGGGCAGGTGGTGGCAGGAAGAGATTTTCAGAGCACAAACTTTAAAGAGCTGAACATCTTGTCCTCTGAATAACGACTACAAAGACAACAATATGCAATGTATCAATTACTGTAACTGTCCTGTTAACCTGTTTTTGAAACTGTTTCATTGCTATTTTATCTTTTTTTTTCTCATTGAAGTGAGTAAAAAATTAAATTAAAAAAAGTTAAACATCTGGACTGGCAAGCATTAGGAATGACTAGTGAGCCAACTGGGATGAAGAGGCTATGAAAGAAAACAGGGCCCTGATCAGAAAGGTGAGGTAGCTACTGTGACAAATTCCAGCCAGGGGAGGATGAGAAAAGAAGTGGAGATTTCTGGAGTCCTAAAGTGCAACAATCTGTGTCTTTGGACAGAACAAATAAGGTCCTGCTTTTACGTTGTTATTTCTAATGGATACAGGTATTGCTTGGTTAAATAAAATATGACTCAGTAGAAAATATTTCTTGAATTATAAGTAGCTTTTATTTTTATAGCAAATAATAATAGTACAGTTTTATTCTATGAGAGACTTTTTTTAACCAAAACAATTGAGAAAGGCTCCTGGAAGCAGGGAGAGTCTCTATGGTTTCTTAGCAGAATGTGTGGCTGGGGTAGACCCAGGGAGAAAGCTGTTGAATGTGGAAACAGTGAGGAGGCTGTCCAATAGCTCCAGGATGAGGCCATAAAAATCTGGACAGAGGTGACGCAGAAAGTTTGAGGTCAGCACCACAGTTTGCTGTATTTCTATGTGTCAGCTGCTTTGTATTCTATCACATGGTTGTCCGTCATAGACCTGCCCAAGCCCTTTATGTCTGGGCTGAATTATATGCTCCCAGGGCAAAGGCTGCTTGTCTTTTATAGAGTCCTGGGGGAGCAGATGGTAACAGGGTCTTTGATGAATGAGTCATTCTAATCATGATCTTTCCCCATATCCTTACTGGGCAGGAGAAGTTCTCCTGAACCTACAGATCTATTTCTCTGGATCAGATTATAGTCCTGAATGAATGATGGTAGAAGAATGGGTCAAAGAGCAGCCTACTAATAACTCTGAGGGAGATCAGATTTAAAGAGGCGGCAATCCTTTAATCCCAGGTGATATGTCTTCCGCTGCAAACCCTGGAGCCCACATCACCATCAGAAGAGTGCTGGCTGCAATCCTCAGCCACTTGATCCCAGAAGTGACAGGGAACATGCCCTCTTCCAAAAGTGGGCATGATGGGTTGGTTGCTGAGGGTCAGGTGGGGCTGGACACTGTAATTTTAGCCATAGCCTGCCTGTCTTTTCTAAAAGCAATTGGTGTGACCAAGATGCAGAAAATGCTAATCCTATCTTGGCACAGAGGTAGGCTGATATTGGCCAGGGCTCTCCTACCCAGATATTCTGCTTTATAAATAGAGAAACTCATATGAAAGATTACAGCAAGGGTCGCTGAGGCATATCATATGGTGACAAAGTGATTCCCAAGGGGGAAGGGAATTTTTGGCACCAGATACAGGGTTCCTATGTCAGACAGGTGTGCATTGTGGGCAAATCTGGCTTCTTTGCATAACACCTACACCTTCAATGAGGGAAGGAAAGTAGAACATGGGTAGTAAATATGGATTGAAGGTTTTATTAATGCCCAAAGTTCAAAGATATTTGAGTAGCTAAAACTGTGTCTATGTGTATGAACACACATGCATTAAATCATCTGTATGAACTACAGTACCTGTAAGCCCCATAATTTTAAACTCCTCCTGGTATTTTAATAATTTCCATATTATGAATTCTTTCTTCCCAAGGTTAAAGCCAGAAAATTAGTAACTGCTAGGCTCCTGTAGGTAGAATCACAGGACAGGCTCTGACCATCAGACACATGCTGATGAGACAAGGATACAGAAGCAAGCAGTGTGAGAAGACAGCAACACCCAAGTCACCAGTGTTCAGGCTGGCAAGGGGCAGAGGTCTCCACATCTTGGGGAGGGGCAGAGGCGGGGTTTCCAGCATCCAGCAAGCTGTTACAAGAACAAGTGGTTGGACACTGTTTCTGTATGCTTACTTGCCAGGTCTGGCTCCCTCGACTGCCAGGATTTCCATGAGTGATCTAATATTTTTAAGCTAGTTTTTCTCCTGCTTTGATGGTCAGAATAATTTCATTTGTTTGCACCTAAAAACCTGGAGAGATACACTGATTGGTACTTGAAGTGGTTGCTGGCAACAGATATTTAAGTACTAGTTGGATACCTGAAGGCACAGATTTAGGTTTGAAGGCAAGCAAGTGATTATTTACTCATCCGTAAAAGATGGGGTTCTGATAGATTATGACAGTGATGGGACAATGACCTAAATTATTGCCTGGTCTATCTTAAGGTTTTGCTGGCCTTCATGAAAGAGGGCCTGGGAAATGCAAGTACTGGGAACTGAACTTGATATTTGCTGCTTCCTACTTTGTTGGGAATTTTATTTGGTTTGGTTTGGTGGTGCTAGGGACCACGCCAGGGCCTTCATGCATGCTAGACAAACTCTGTACCATTTAGCAACACCCCTAGCCCTTCTGATTGAAATTTTAAAGGAAGAAATGATAAAACAAAAGTATGAATTTTAAACTCATGGAATATCCTATTGTCAGACAGCTTCCTTCCTGTCTTTTGAAGCTGAGGGATGTCGTAGCTGAAAATCAAGCTTATATCATGGTGCTGCCGCTTAAGTCCGTAACCTTTGGGGGATTCTTTTGTGGATGTTAAGAAATAGGGAGACGTGGAGAACCAGTACAAGGATATCTGAGGGCATGTTAATTCCCAGTGTATCAGAACAAAGAAGTCTTTGTTCTTTTTTCATTAGATCTGTTCTTTCCATGATGAAATATCTGCAATTACCTTGTTAGAGGGTGTTAGCTTACTGGTAGAAGCCAACTTTGTTCTCAAACAAATGTCAACCACCTCTCATTTCTTTCTGACCTGTAACCAAAGTTAGACTTTAGGGTAAGTTGAAGGGAGCATTACTAATTCAATCTGGAGAAATGAAACAAAATAATATTTTGCCAATTTATGATCAAATACTAGAAATCATGTATAGTAATGGATGACAAAAGGCTGGATAGAAAAAGGATTTTAGATTAAGTCAAATTTGTTAATGCGCATTTGCTTCAGGAAGAGTTTACATGTAGTATGCTAACTGAAATAGTGGGGAGCAATCTTGGTTTCTTGTTTCATTGACTAAAATGTAGTCTCAGCAGGAATGGATGCCAAATAGAAGTTGATGCGCTAGACAGTATTAGGGAAATTATATATATTTTTCTGTATTTTAGGGAAGGGTCTACATGGTGGTCAGGTTCTCAATACTAGATCAGACTTGTAGTGATTCTCCTGTTTACAGTCTCAAATGCCATCTCAGCACGCCTCGGGGGCAGGGCCAGCACGGTAGGCCCACGGATCAAACCCGAGGCCCCTGTGCCTGCTTGCAGGTGCTTTAATCTTCTGAACTATTTGGCCTGCCCTTTAGAGAAATTATAGAGAGAAAGAGATCCTAAGGACTCTAAGAAAAAGAATGATGGAATAGATTTAATATGGGATCCATTAACACAACCATTTCCCAAAGAGACTCCATTTCCCAAAGCCCTGAGATGTAACAGTAAAGGGATCCCCAGTGGGTTGGTGTTTGCCAGAAAAGCTGTTTCTTACATGCTTGGGATTGAAGTAATCTCTGTGATGACGACAAGTACCACAATTTATCTCTAAGGTGTTTGTTTGTTTGTTTGTTTGTTTTGAGACAGGGTCTCACTAAAGTGGTAAATTGCCCAGACTGGGCCCAAATTCCTTCTGCCTCAGCTTCCCGAGTGCTGGAATTACAAATAAGCACTGTCATGGCCAGCTTACCTGGTAAGTTTTGTTTGAATGCCAGATATTGCATGTTACTTTGATGCACAATATTTTATATGCCTATAAATATTGTATGGCTTTGTTCTAGAATTCAGTTACACTACTTATAATTAGCCTGATTTTATCAAGACTTGTTGCTCTCAGGAGCATTTAATCTAGGGCTAAATTTACCCCACTACCAAAGAAAACTCTCTGAAAACTCTTATGGCCACATGAATTACTAAGTTCCCGCTCTACTGGGTGAGACGGCAAGTCTTCCCAGCCCAGCACGAGCTGTGGACATCGTCTCCTCTCACCTGTTAGGTGACTTTCCCACTCTCGGTTGACACACACTCACTAGTCTCGACCCTCGTGGATGCCCAAGGCTCCCTGTGGAGCTGCAGAACTCCTTCTACCAGTGTGACGCTTTGCTCTTGTTTTCTGGCCCTGTAATCTCCCATCATTTTCTTCTTCCTGTACTCCCTGTTGTGTCTCTTCAACTCAGAGACATTGTGGATTCTTCTTGGGTTCCCCTTCCCTGCACCAAGGGAGAGTGACTTTCCTACAACTCTAGGCTGCAAGTACAGTCCTAGAGACCATAAAGTCACACACACACACCCTGTTTTCTGGTATATTAAAAGAAGCAGTTAATACTTAATTCTTTTTCCTTCCTTTTAAATTCTTCTTACAACTTTTTACACCAATTTTCTATGTTTATAAGTGTTAATCTAAACAACTAATTTGAAAATAACATTATGTAGTACAACAACTACTGTTGAATTTCTATCATTTTTTAGTGGACTTGTCTCATTTCTATTTTTTTCTTTTTTATCATTTTGTATTCTCTTTGATAAATAGATTTTTTGAGAAAAGCTAACTAGCAGTGTGGGGCTGCAGGGTGTTGTCCAGCAGTACAGCACATGCTTAGTATATGTGAAGTTCCATGCACAGCACAGGGGGTTGAGAAGATGAGAAGAGAAAGAAGGAGAGAGGGAAGAAACAGAGGAAGTAGAGGGGTATAGAGAAGGAGAGAAGAAGGGAAGGAGAGATGAGGGAGGGAGGGAGGGGGGAGAAGGTAAGCAAAATTATAGTCCCAGGTTTTTTAAATATGTACAACAATGATGTAGTTACCAGATGAAATTTTGTATCTATTCAAGTGACTAGACAATGCAGGAAATGCTAACTGTGTGGATAAATATACCAGGTTTTTTCCCCCTCATTTTAAGAATATTTGTTGTAGTCCATGGTTTTGCAAGGGGAACAATACAATACAGGACACATATTTTATAAGATTATTTTGTGATAGTCACCTGAAGAATCATGTACAAAGGGAGTGCAGGAAATCTATCCACACAATAGACAAAAGAATACAATTGAGGGGCTGGGAAGACAGCTAGCTCAGCAGTCTAAGTGTGTGCCTGGCAAGTGCAAGGACCAGGGTTCAATCTCTGGTACTACATGACATGCTACTCTGCTGACCACTGAAGTCAGGCATTGTGGCATGCCTGTAATCCCAGCACCGGGGAGACTGAGACAGAAGGATCACTATGAGTCTAAGCTACATAGCAAGACCAGTACCAAATAAATAAAAGATTAAAAAATCTAACTGAGGGGCTGCATTCCACAGTAATGTCCTGCATGAGTCAAAGTGAAGACCTAGAGACCGTATCAATGCCTCTCACGAGTCTAGCTGGAGTCCTAGAGCCCATGACATCTCATGCAAGACTATTTCATGGATCTTCATTGGGGAGACCTACAGGTCAGGGCTGGAGGATAGAAAGTGCGTGCCGATGGGATGAAGGGTCTGTACTAGCAGGCTGAGGGATCTGTTCTGAAGCCAGGAAATGACAGTCCAAGGAGGAGCCAGACCTCCCCCCGAAAGTACCACAACCATCCTCAGCAGCAGTGAGGTCCTGAGCTCCTCCAGTGATGAGGACAGTCAAGTTCCTAAAAGAAAAGCCAACAAGACAAGAAGCTCTAGGAGACTGAGCCTGTGCCATTTCCCCTGTGGAGCCAGTAAGTGATGCTCAAAATGAGGGTTGGAGGTCCCCCAAGCGAACTCTAGCCACTCTCAGTGACAATGAGGTCCCAAGCACCTTCGACAGTGAGAACAGCTGAGCTCATCTGGAAAGCCATCACGGCACACACCTCCAGGAAGACCAACAGCTTCCTTAACAACTTCTAAACATCTTACTTTCCAGTTTTGCCTCTGATGCTGCTGGTAACAATCCTCAGGTGGGCATCCCACACCCAGCACTGTGCTGGTCCAGTTCTGCTGGGTGTTACAAATAAAAACCACCAGTTGTCAATCCGCAACAATCTTTAAAAAAGTAACTTCATAAAAATGAATAGCAATACATTGTGGATCATTGTGGATGTTTTTTACATTTTTCCAACAGGCCAAGAACAGAAATGAAAGTCAGGTTCTTATCACTGTCACCCTTTCAGTGCATAAGCTCCTCAGGGGCAGGTGACACATCTTTCTGCATCTTTGGATGCCCAGTATTTAACTCACTACCTGGCACTGCCTTCAAAGATAGAATAAAAATAATTCACTTGACAGTCTTATTCTTGAAGCAGCTCACGTGGAGCACCATCTCACTTCTTTTGTGGTCAAAGGGTTGCACTGAAGCCCTAAGTTGTCAAGAAGTTCCCTTCCTCCAACAAGATGGAGACTGCAAAACTGGAGAAGAGCACAGCTTTCATGTCAAACAGATCCATGTTCAAATTCCTGGTTCTACAACTTACCAAGTAATTACACAAGGTTGCATAAGCCCTCTAAATCTCTCAAAGTTGTTAAAAGGATTAAATTAGACAATGCATAAAGCAAGCTTGAGCAATGCCAAGCACAGAGTAAGTGTTCAGTGAGCAGATACTGTCATCACTGATGCTGTCCCATAGTCCTACTTGACTAAACATGGGTGAAGCTCTTCTTGCCCTCCCCTTAATGCTTAGGATGAAACGAGTCTTTAACCATTTTTTGTTTAAGATTTGGTTGAACTGTGCTGTTGAGGATATCCCCAAACTCCAATGACCCACTGCCTCAACCTCCTGAGTAGGTGAGGCTACAAGCATGTGCTACCATGCGTGTATCTTTAAAAATATTTTGAAAGAGTTGTAGATTAAAATTCAATTTTAAGAAGTAGTACAGAGCAATCCCGTATACTTTATACTCAGTGTTCTCAATGATTATACATTGCAAAATCACAGCATCATAATCAGGATATTGATGGCATGATACAATCAAGATACAGAGCATATTTTGTTATCACAAGGATCCGTCACATTACCCTTTATAGTCACATCCACTTCCCTCCAATTCTCATCCCCATCCTAATCTCTGGTAACCACTCATTAGTTCTCATAGTTCCATGATTTTCTGTGTCAGGGATGGTACATTAATGAAATAATGAAGAACGTAAACTTAGGAAATTGGTGTCTTCAGGCAGCATGTTTCTCCTGAGCTTGATCTAAGCTATTGCACATGTCAATAGTTTGTCCCTTTTTAATGCATAAGTATTATAGATATGAATGTATCATAGTTTGCTAATCCATTCATAAGCTGAAGGACATCTAAGTTTTGCAGTTTGGGGCTATTCATATTCATTTGCAGTCTGTGAGTGAACATAATCTTCAGCTTACTAAAGCCACTTAATACTTGTAGAAGGCTTTTCTGTAGATCATTGAAATTGCCTTTGTACATGATTGTGTAAAATGGAAATAAGAATTGCATTTCTTCCTTTTTAATCTTTTTTTTTTTTTTTGAGGGGGCTTCTTGCCCGGTTGGAACATTCAGCACTGTGTTGAGTAGTATTGATAACAGCAGACACTCTTGCCTAATTTCCAATTTCAGATCTTTTGTCGCTGAGTAAAATATTAGCTGTGGATTTCTGCAGATGCTGTATCAGGTTGGGGAACATCCCATTTATTTCTATTTTTCCAAGAATGGCCAAATACGGTTCTGCATAAGATCATGTCATTTTCTTATTTAGCCTATGAATATGGTGGATCATATTGATTGATTTCCTACTACTGAACTAGCCTTGCATCCCTGGGATAAACTCCACTAGGTATTGCACTCCTTTTTAAATGTTGTTGAGTTCTTCTTGCTAATTTTATTAAGAACTTTTGTGTCTATGTTCATGAAGAATAGTTTCTTTCATCTCTTCTTTTCCCTCCCTCAAACCCTCTCTCCATTCCTTCCTTCCTTCCATCTATTCATGCATCCTTTGTCTATCCATTTGATCTACCTTGATTAACTGAACTGGAAAGTGTTATCTGTTCTTCAAATTTCTAGAAAAGTTTAGGTATAAGTGATGTTAATTTCTCTTTTAACAATTGATATACTTCTCTAGCAAAATCATTTGTGCCTGGAGGCTTATTTGGGGCAACATGTATTAAGTAGAAATTCAATTTCTGTAATAGTCATGAGGATATTCAAATGGTCTTTTCCATGTTGGATGTGTTTCTACAGTTTTCTATGGAACTGGTTCACTTGCTCTAAATTATCAAATGTATGTGTGTACAGTTATTCACAGTATTACTTTATCAACTTTTTAATGACCAGGATTTGATGAAATTCTTTTTTAGAATAAAATTCTTGAAATTGATATTTTCTATCTCTTTTTTTGTTAACCTTTCTGAAAAATTGAAAATTATACTGATCTTTTAAAAGAAATTTCTTTTTTGTGGTACTAGGGATTAAACTCAGGACCCTGCACTTGCCAGGCAAGCACTTATTCTACTGAGCTATCTCCCCAGCTCCTAAAATAAATTGCAGAGATTGTTTCTATTTTTCTGTTTTCAACTTCTGCTCTTACCTTTATTGTGTTTTTATCTTTCCTGTTTTTAGTTTGTTTCCTTTCTCTAGCTACTTGAGATGAGTTTAGAACATTAAATTTAGACTTTCCTCATATATATATATATATATATATATATATATGGCACTATCAAGTCCCCTATAAACACTGTTTTAGCTGTATGCCATAAACTTTTATTATATGTTTATTTTCATAAATACGTTGTGGCTTTATTTTCATGCAGCTTACTCCATTTTTATATTTCCATTGAAAAAAACTCTATGACCTGTGAATTATCTAGAAATAAATTTAGTTGGAAACTTTTCAGTTTTCTTTTTGTCATTGACTTTTACTTTAATTCCAGTAAAATCATACAACATAAGCTATGTGGCTTCAATTCTTTAATGTTTTAGATTTGTCTTATGGCTCAGGATACGACCTCTCTAGATACATGTTCTGTGGGAATTTGACATGAGTGTATTCCTCGATTGTCAGTTGGAATGCTGTACAATCATTGATTAGACTCTATTGGCTAGAAGTTCATGCTAACTTCTAAGTTAATGCTAACTTCTATATCCTTTCTGGCTTTCTGTCAAGTTGTTCTAACAATTATTGACGTTTCATGTCTCCAACTAAACTTATGGACTCTCCCATTTCTTTTTTCAGTTCTATCAATTTTCCTTCAGATAATTTGCAGCTCTGTTGTTTGGTGCCAGAAAAGTTAAATCTTAGAGGGCTGAACTTTTGTCACTTTCCTGTCTCGAGTAGTTTTGTCATGGAATTGGCATTGTCTGGCACACACAGAGCCACGCCTGTCTTCCTTGGATTAATGTTTGCACTGCACATGTTCTCCCAGGTCTTTCACTTGTCTGTAGCATTACATTTGAAGTGAGTTTCTTGCTTACAGCATATAATGAAATATTTTATTTCATCAATTTAGCTACTCTTTGTGTTTTAATTGGTGCCTTTAGATAATATTCATTTATTTAAAAGTATTTAATAATATATTAGAGCTTAAATTTACACATTATTTTCATGTTTTCTTTGTCCTCTTTTTATTTGTATTCTTTCATACCTTTTTAGTTTATTTGAAAACTTTTATAATTTAATTATGATTCATATATATCACTTTAGAGTTTATCTCTATGTAGATTTTTCAGTGGTTGTTCTAGATATTACATGATATATTCATTATTTATTTCAGTCTCCTGATGTTTGTCTTTTTAAATGTATGCTTGCAATACTCAATGATTGAATTTATTATGGGAAGTGGGCATATAAAATAACACATCTTAATTTCTTTTAATTCTCCTTCCTATTCCTTCTCATTCCTATCCTTCCATTACTAGATCCTCTTCCCCTTTTCATTTACAAAAGACCTATACTGGTGTTTTCATTTTGAGTACAGAATAAAAGCTTATTTTCCTTACATTGTTTTATCTTCTCCTAATTATCTCTTAAGAATATACATTGCATATATTTAGAACTACGTTAAATAGTATCATAATTTTTGTAATCAACTGATAAATTTAATTTGGAAAACCCAAAAGAAAAAATATATTTTCTTATATTTTCCCAAGCATAGTTTCTTTCTGATATTCCAACTTTCCTTTTTTATTTTCTTCTTTCTTTCTTTCTTTCTTTCTTTCTTTCTTTCTTTCTTTCTTTCTTCTTTCTTTCTTTCTTTCTTTCTTTCTTTCTTTCTTTCTTTCTTTCTAAGAAAACTTCCTCTGGCCATTCTTTTAGTTTATTTATTCTGGAGATAAATTACCTAATTTTTTTATCATCTGAAAGTATCTTGAGTTCCCCTATATTCATTAAATATATTTCACTGGGCAAAGGATTCTAGTTTAATAATTTACTTGAAAAATATTACAGCACTTCATTATGGTCTCTATGATTTTTGATAAGAAATTTGCTGTAAATTGAATTTTTTTTTTTTTGTATTTTTAGGGAAGGGTCTACAGGGCATTCAGGGCCTCACTACTAGATTGGATTCATAGTGATCCACCTGTTTACAGCCTCTGGAGCAATGGGATTACAGGTGTGCGCCACCACGCCCGGTCTCAATTGCCATCTCAGCATGCCCTGGGGTTGGGCAGACACAGCAGGCCTGGAGATTGAACCCCTGGCCCCTGGGCCTGCTTCTAGGCACTTTAGTCTGCTGAGCTATTTGGCTGGCCCTGAATTATTTTCATATTATATGTATGGTTACTTTTCTGTCTCACTGTATTAAATATTTTTTCTTTTTCTTTAATTTTCAAAACAAATTATGACATGTCTTAAAATTAATTAAATTATTTTACTTATCCTGTCTGAGTTTCAATCTATTTTTTTAAAATTAATTTTATTAAGAAAAACCATGTATGGCATTGTTAGCTTTCTCAATAAAATTAATTAAAAATTTTATTGAGAAACAAATAGCAATGAGACAGTTTCAAAACTGATTAGTATGACAGTTTCAATAATTAATACATTGCATATTGTTGTCTTCATAGTTGTTATTCATAATACAAGATGCAGATGTAATATCCTGTCCAATCTCTATTAGTACAAATCTTTCTTCTCATTGAATTAAGAGTATGTAGCTGCGTATCTGTCCTAACTATTTTGTATACTCTGGTTTCTCTTCAGATCATATAAATCTTTCGCCTTTTATTAACTATTTTGTATATACAGATGCAAAATGGTCCTTCATTTGTATGCCCTTTTTTTGTTTAGTTTTGTCAGAGATGGCTGTTCCATTGCTCAATCTGCTTCTTGAAGTATGTTTCCCCAATTTTGGAAATTTTTTAATCTTTATTTTCTCAAGTATACTTTTCAGGCTTATCCTATTTGTTTTTCCTCTGAAGATTCTGATGACATTGGCTATCATGTCAAAGGTTGACATTAAGTTTTAACATAAAAATTCTGTTATTTATTCTCCTTTTTTTCTGCCTTAAAATTTAATTTTCTTACTTACTGGTGAATATCTAAATAAAAAATATTATAGTGAAAACACATTGTCATTGGTCCCCCTCTGAGTACTCTCCATTCTAAACACATTCATATTACAGTTCTGGCTTCTTTCTTCCTTCCTTTCTTTTTCTTTCTTCTTTCTTCTTTCTTCTTTCTTCTTTCTTCTTTCTTCTTTCTTCTTTCTTCTTTCTTCTTTCTTTCTTTCTTTCTTTCTTTCTTTCTTTCTTTTTGTGTGTGTGTGGTGCCAGGGATCAAACTCCGGACTTTGTGCTTGCTAGGCAGGCACTTAAGCCACTGAGCTATCTCCCCAGGCATTCTGGCCACTTTCTGAGGCAGTTCTGGAAGTCCTCTTTTGTGATTTTTTTTAAAAAATGTATTTGGTACAGGGTCTCCCTACACAGCTCAGACTCATCATGTTCCTCTTGTCTCAGCTGACTCAGTGCTGAGATTACAAGTGTGAGTCACCAAGCCTGGTCTTGGTGGCCGGCTTAGCACACCTGGGGACAGGGGCCAGCATGGCATGCAGTATGGGGTATCAAACCCCAGTCCCTGCTCTTGCCTAAGCAGGTGCTTAGTCCACTGAGCTATCTCACTGACCCTGTGAATGTCTTTATAAGTTGTAATTTAAAAAAAAGTACAGTGAGTGCTGTGCTGAGCGGCATCCAACAGAAAGTCATAAAAATATTGCAATGTGTTCTCATCTACTTACTCATCAGATTTGGCATGGTATAAGCTCTTTCTCTTCCTCAAAGTCAAAATGACCATTAAAAGTAATCATTTTTAATCAATTCAGAAGGCAGCCATAAATACACAAAAGAAGACTCCCAGAACTATTTCTGAAAGAGGCAAGAATGATGGAATAAGTGTATTCAAAATGAAGGAAGTATTTTGAGGGAGGATTAGTAGAAATGTGTCTTGCAATGTAACATTTAAATTTTTTTAAGCATTCACTATATTTTTTACTATATCTTGGATCTGTTTGTAGAGAACAACAAAATTTTTAACTATATGCATGTAAGTCTAAGGCTATTCCACTCTGACTGTACCTGATGATCATGTTTGAAATATGCATATACAATGAAAGGATTAAATCAAGCCAATTAAAATATCTATTACTCCACATATCACTCTTTTTAGTGATAAGAATATTTAAAAATCTGTTGTTTTAGTACTTGAATATGTCATATACAGATACAAATTTTCTATGATGAATATGATCATTATGTATATCTAAATTACACCGATAAACTTCTAAGAATTTTAAAAAGAAAAATACATTACTATTAGCTATGGGTGTTTTACTGTGTAATAAATCTTAAAGGTTATGCTTCCTGTCTAACTGGACCTCTATGTTATTTCATTTAAAAAATAAGCAAGAAAATATGAAAATATGATCTATCTTTTTTTGTGGTACTGGGGATTGAACTCAGGACCCTGCAGGCAAGCAAGCACTCATTCTACTGAGCTATCTCTCCAGCCCAAGAAAATATGATCTTAAATGTGCTGGTTTATGTTATAGTAACAAATACCTGAGATAATAGCCTTATAAAGGAAAACATTTAGTTTGCTTACAGTTTTGAAGGGTTCTGATTGATTTGCCTTGTTGCTTTTGGTCTTGTGGTAAGAGGGCAAATCCTGGCAACAGCATGTGGAAAAAAAAGATCTCACTTCACGGCCAGAGAGCTCAAAAGAAGGGAAGGGACTGGATGCCCCTGAGTGGTCCAATGACCCCTCACTAGGTCCCACCTCTTAAAAGTGTCACCATCTCCCAATAGCACCAAGCAGGGGTCCTAGTCTTTACACAGGGTACTCTAAGGTACATTCCATGTGCAAACAATAGCAACAGATAAGGGGTACTTTGAGTTATTGAAGAAATAAGAATAAAGAGTTTAGAGACAATCCAATAGTCATTGAAAGAATGCCAGGAGCACAACTCATAGAACAGACAAAAATTATAATTGATTAGTTTTAGCTGATCTAATGGGAACTAAGAAAAAGGGTCAATTCTCTGAAATAACAGGTCAAAACTAATTAGAAAAAGTTGGGGATCTAACAATTGAAGAAAAGGATATATAGAAATTGAAAAAGCAAAAAGCAAACTTAGATAAAGGAAAATAATTTCAGAAACACAGACTAAACTACAAAGAACAATAGCTAATAAATTAAAAAGTAATTCATAAAAAGAGATGAGGAGCTGGCCTGTTAGCTCAGCAGACTAAAGCATCTGATTAGTCAGAGTGTAGCGGCCAGGGTTTGATCCCCAGTGTGCCACACTGACCCTGCCCTTGTGGTGTGCTGGAACAGTGATTGAGACTGGGCGTGATGGCACAAGCCTGTACTCCCAGCACTTGGGAGGCTGAAAACAGGAGAATCCCTATGAGTCCAATCTCCATAGTGAGACACTGTACACTCTGCAGACTCTGTACAAAATTTACAAAAAAAAAAAAAAAGATGAAAAAGTTTTAAGAGGAAATGATAAATGTGGAAGACAGGCAAAGACAAGCCCACAATAAAGGTCTCTGAATAACAAAATTAAAACAATGCAAAAGAACAAACACTAAAATCTATAATTTGAGAATGTTTTCCTGAAATCAAAAGACTTAAAACCATATATTGAAAGAAGCCATTATGTATCTATGCAAATTGACCCAGAGCAATCAATACTGATACTACTAGACTTTATTTTTTTGCTATTAGACTTTACACTTTAAAAAATGTAGGTAACTTATTTATAATGGTAAAACAAACAGATTATCATTGAGTTGTTGACAGAAATATTTTATTCAAGAAGATAATGGAATCAAATAGTTAAAATGCTCAATGAAAGAAAATTTGACTTAAATATTCCGTATCCAGCCAGACGTCTAAATACAAAGGCTACAGATAAATTTCTGTGAATGCACAAGAAGAGTTGAGGAAATATTGCTTCTGCATGACCTTCCTTGGAATTTTACTAAAAAGAAAAGTCAGCTCTAGCTCCAGATTTTTGGTTTCTTCTCACCAAACGTTCTTTAGGTAATGATTGTTGCAATTAGTTTGCTTTAGACCATTACTTTCCCTTCCCTGGGAAATGTTGGCTCATTAAATGATGGTTGACTATTTTTTTTCACATGCCATAGATAGCTTTGTTCATTTTTAAATTTAAATTTCATAGCTGTCCTCACTGAAGTGGTTGAACTAGTACATGTTATTTTAGGATAACTGAACAAAAGAGTATAGTCTGAATTAAGATTTTAAGTATGAATATGAACAGTTATATTTTAATTTAAAAGTTACTTTCTAGCACCATCTACCAAAAGGATCCAGAAACAACAAATGTCTGAATTAATGGGGATACCAGGGGCATGCTATCATTTCTAAATACTAAAAGTGGTCTACCCAAGTCTGGAGCATTATAGTGCTGGATGAACCTGGGATATTTTGCTGTAGGAAAAAATAAAGGAACAGGATTCTGTCAATATTCACATGATGAAAGAATTCTGGAGATAGAGTAATGCCCAAGTTCATAAAACATTTGCAAATAATTTGATTCACAAACAGAAGCACTTAGCAAATTCTGCTGCTGTTTGCAAACTGTCTCAGGTAACAAACACAACTATGGGCATCTTTCCCACACAAACACAAACACAAACACAGACACAGACACAGACACAGACACAGACACAGACACAGACAGACACAGACACAGACACAGACACACAGACATGACCATCTTTTCCAAAATTGTAGAATTAAGTTCATGGTACAACTAAACCATGAAATGACCACTGTTGGGAGCTGAAGCTGAAATTGATCCAGTGTGGGAGGGTGGGATGAGGCTTCATTGCCTAAAGCAGTCAAGCTACCTCAGTGTTGAGAAAAACATCCTGCCTGGACATTGTGGGCTATTAGTAGCTAGGCAACCTTGTGTCTTGCAACTTTGTAAAGGTATAAATAAAGGCCCTTACTATTGTTCAGGGGCTTGTCTTACCAATCAGGCAGACAAGCCACCCTAACCGAGCTCTTGTCTCCTTGCCTATCTTTTCCTCATTCCTGCCTCCATTTCTCCCCAGATACAATGGATCACATTGAGAGACCAGTGGATCCCTACAGTTCCCAAACCATAGGTAGGACAATTGGACTGCAATGAGTTGAAATATATCACATATGTTTAAATCCATTTATATATTCACATATACTGCATTTATATATGAGTTAATACAACAAGAAAAAACCCTTCTAAATTGATATTTGGAAAACTGGTAAGTAGTGAAAAAGTATCAAGCATTTGGCTTTCCTTTCTTACAAGAATTATGCCCTAAGTAATAAAATATCTACCAATGAAGAAAAACCTACCCCTTGCCAGAGTCCAGCTGGGCTTTTGCCACTTCTTCTACCACCTGAGGAGGTCATGCACTCAGAGGTCAGATGCAGGGACCTGGGGAGCACCACCCTAGCCCCCTCTTACCCTCCTTGGAGCTTGGTTGAACTGTGGTCACTTCTCCCATCACCCAAGAATATCAGGACAGTTGTGGGGAACTGGTGAGCCCTGCCTTGCCCCACCCCAAACTCACCAGAGCTCTGCTGAGCAGTGGCCTCTTCTCCCATTATTGTTTAAGGCTAGAAGTCCCAGGATAGCTAAGGGGTCCTGGTAAACCCTGCCACGGCCCTGCCCACCCTCACGGGAGCCCAGCTGCACTGTCTGCTTCTCTCATGTCCTAGAAGTCAGGATGTTGTAGGACAGCTACAGGGACCTGGTATCAGTAATCTTGGTGAGCCCTACCCTGAAATACCCTCACCAGCATTGAGAGAGCCTTGCAGAGCTTCAGCCTGCCCTAATCATCACTGGATCTTTCTTGAGCTGTGGCTTGCCCCCCACCCCCGGAACCAACATGGAAGCCACACTCAAAGAGACACAGCGGGAGCTTTGGTGAGTCTACCCTGCCTCCCACTTTCCTGAGAGTCTTTCTCACCCACACCCCACACCCTCTCAGACATCTAGCACACCCAAAACAATTCTAGGAGACAAAGTCATAGAAAAACTTGGAAGCCACACACCTAAAATTTCAGAAATAATAGCATCTGAAGTAAAGAAATAACTTCATCAAACTATGGAGGAAATCAGATAAGAAATAATCTCTCAGGTAAAAAAAAAAAAAAAAAAGAAATGACAGCAGTCACAAAATAATTGTTCAGTTCATCCAAAGAAGACATGGATTAAAAAATAGAGGGGAATAGCAAAATAATGGAAACACTGAATGAACAATAACAGAAAAGAACTAAAATGCATGAAACAGATTCGAACATACATAGGACATTAAGAATTTCATTGAAAGCTGACAAAACCAGTTGAACAAACTGAAGATAGAATCAGACCTTGAAGGTAGCATTGTAGTTACTGAACATAAAGGGAAAGATTAAAAATAGCATGGAACCAAGAAATAGAAGACTAATAGGTATCAATGAAACAACTGGAGTCAATACAAATGACATAAAAAGGCTGTTTGCAGAAGTAGTAGCAGATAACTTCCTAAGCATGGGAAAAGAATCTAACATACAGATAAGTGAGTCATATAGAACTCTAGTTAAACATAATCAAAATAAATCTACACCCAGACACATCATAAACAAGATTTTAGAAATTCAACAAAAGAACAGAATACTAAAAGGTATAAGAGAAGATCATTTATAATGGAAAGCCCATCAGAATCACAGTAGAATTCTCAACACAGACCATCAAATCAAGAACAGATTAGAGTGAGGCACTTCAGGTCAAAAAAAAAAAAAAAAAAAACAAAAACCCAAAACTTCCAACCCAGATGAAGTACCCTGCAAAACTATCTATAAAATTTAATGGAGAGATAAGATACTTCCATGACAAAGAACAACTGATGAAATTCATGACAGTCAAACCAGCACTACAAAGAGACCTGATAGATAGTTTAGAGAGAGACAAAGATGACCACAACTTTAAAAACAATAACAGAAAAGAAGCACCAAGCAGAGAAAGCAATTATACAGAGGGGGAAATAGGGATCCTAGAGTAGGAAAATAACATAACAAAGATAAGCCAATGCATGTGTTATAATCAGCAATGCAAACAGCTTCAATTGACCAATCAAAATAAGCAGACTGGCAGAGTGGATCAAGAAATATGATCCAACAATATGCTATATACAAAAAACCACATTTAACTCAAAAAGAAATTGATAGACTAAATGAAATGTCAAAGGACGGAAAACAATATTCCATGTGACAGGAACCCAGAGAAAAGCAGGGATAGCTGTTCTGGTTGCTGACAATGTCAACTTGAAACCAAGTATGATTAAAAGAGACAAAGAAGGTCACTACATGCTTGTCAGGGGGAAACCTCAAGAGGAAGAGATGACAATTAGAAATATATATGCACCCAATGGGGGAGGCACACAACTATGTAAGACATTTTGTGTGTGTGTGTGTGTGGATGAACCATTTATTGCCTTTAGAAAGTATTATTCTATTCATGAATCTGCAAAGCTTCATATTCCATAAATTTGTTTCATCCCTCTACATTCTCATATATTCAAAAATGTGAAAAGCACTAAAATTTCAAGTGGTATTTTCTTAGGCCTTGATAAAATTATACACATTTCTTCAAGGATAACTGATAAAATAGCTTAAAATGAGAATTTTTTTTTTAGAACATGGAATACTGGAAGAGAATTGAGAAGTTGACATGTACATGGAGCAATATGTATAGTGGTAACAATTATGACTTAAAGGAAATTCCTCATACTGGAAAAATATAAAAACAAAAACAAAACAAAAAACCCCAGAAACCTCACTAAAACCACTAAGATGCTTGTCATGTAAAACTTTTCATTACAAAAAGAAGGTAGATAGAAAAAAAGAAGAAAATACAGTAATGTTCTTTATGTCATATTAACTACATTCTGTGAATTAGTTATTAAAATATATTAAAATTTATTTCCTTTTTTTCTTTCTTTTTTCCCCCTAATTTTATTGAGAGACAAATAGCAATGAGACAGTTTCAAATCAAATTGGTATGAAGTTTCAATTATTAACACATTGCATACTCTCTTCCTAGTGTTTATTTGCTGTACAAGATGCAGACATGATATCCTATTTACAAACACTATTAGAACAAATCCCTCTAAAAAAATAAAAAAAGAACAAATCCATCTATTCATTAAGAGAATGTAACTATATATCTATCCTAACCATTTTGAATAC